>NC_137687.1:3426140-3491140 GCF_963989245.1 Nansenia antarctica
AATCAATCAATCAATCAATCAGCACATGTTATACACAAATGCAACACAATGTGCTTCATTGGAACACCAACTCTCTCCTGCTCTCCTCCTCCCACCAGCAGGATGACCAGTGTGGGAGTTGGACAGACTGCTTCTGACACCCTCCTCTCCTCCTCCTCCTCCTCTCCTCCTCCTCCTCCTCTCCTCCAGCTCTACCTGGGGGGCGTCTCTCCAGGGCCGGCGTCCACTCCTCCTCCTCCTCAGAGTCTCTGGGTGCAGGAGGGGGGGGCATATGGCCCCTGCGCCGCTGCATAAATGCAGGTACGGTGGAGGGCACCCCTGCGACACACACACACACACACACACACACACAAAATATTATATGACAGAGTGCACCAGTTTGGCTTGCACTGTGGCTATGAGGAGACTGAGAACTAGATTACACTATTAATGTACTTGATAATAAAAACATTTGTATAAAATAAATAATTATAAATAAATTAATGATATATATATCTCCATGCCATCCACACAGCCCTGTCTCCCCAGCAGCAGTCACCTAGAGCCTGCAGGGCCAGGTGGTTCCGCTTCATGTTCTTGTAGCGGAGCTTCTCCCCTTCTGCCAGGCGGGCCCACTCCACCACGGAGAAATGTCTCCGCACGTCTTGAAACACGTCCTGCTAGCGGGGAGAAGGCGTGTCAGCCTCCAGCATAGGTGTGTGTCCTCAACACTTCTCATGCATAACTACTACTAGTGCAGCGTAAACTAACATTCTACCTGACATAACCTGGCTGGCTGGCCTGCCTACCTGTAGCCCTCTAACCCTGTAGCTGGCTGACCTGCCTTGTAGCTAGCGACCACTCACCTCTGAACTCATGTTACCTATAGGCTCCGTCGCTCTGTTGCTCTTCCACTGTTCTGTGTTAGAAAAGTACATGACATCACATTTTAGACATGTAGCAGACGCCTTTATCCACAACTTACAACAAGTAGCCTACATTTGTCTAAGTAAGTGAATCATCTATACATCAGTCGTCATGAGGAAAAATAATTCATGCTAGGACCTGGCTAAACTACTAGTTGTCATTTATATTAGGCGTTATTTGTGTTTTTACCAGCAGTTTACCGTTGGTATGGAGTAGATACATTAGCTAGTAGTTAGCTGTGTGCTGTCAACCTTCGACAAGCATATATATTACCCTGTTTAATACATAATAATGTAGCATATTAGCCTGTTTAATACATAATACTGTAGCATATTAGCCTGTTTAATACATAATACTGTAGCATATTAGCCTGTTTAATACATAATAATGTAGCATATTAGCCTGTTTAATACATAATAATGTAGCATATTAGCCTGTTTAATACATAATACTGTAGCATATTAGCCTGTTTAATACATAATAATGTAGCATATTAGCCTGTTTAATACATA
Organism: Nansenia antarctica; assembly: GCF_963989245.1. Classification (NCBI taxonomy): domain Eukaryota; kingdom Metazoa; phylum Chordata; class Actinopteri; order Argentiniformes; family Microstomatidae; genus Nansenia; species Nansenia antarctica. The sequence continues at coordinate 3,427,559 of NC_137687.1, forward strand.
ATAATGTAGCATATTAGCCTGTTTAAGACATAATATAATACTGTAGCATATTAGCCTGTTTAATACATAATAATGTAGCATATTAGCCTGTTTAATACATAATAATGTAGCATATTAGCCTGTTTAATACATAATACTGTAGCATATTAGCCTGTTTAATACATACTAATGTAGCATATTAGCCTGTTTAAGACATACTAATGTAGCATATTAGCCTGTTTAAGACATACTAATGTAGCATATTAGCCTGTTTAAGACATAATACTGTAGCATATTAGCCTGTTTAATACATAATAATGTAGCATATTAGCCTGTTTAATACATAATAATGTAGCATATTAGCCTGTTTAATACATAATACTGTAGCATATTAGCCTGTTTAAGACATACTAATTTAGCATATTAGCCTGTTTAAGACATAATACTGTAGCATATTAGCCTGTTTAAGACATACTAATGTAGCATATTAGCCTGTTTAAGACATAATAATGTAGCATATTAGCCTGTTTAAGACATACTAATGTAGCATATTAGCCTGTTTAAGACATAATACTGTAGCATATTAGCCTGTTTAAGACATACTAATGTAGCATATTAGCCTGTTTAAGACATAATACTGTAGCATATTAGCCTGTTTAAGACATACTAATGTAGCATATTAGCCTGTTTAAGACATAATACTGTAGCATATTAGCCTGTTTAAGACATAATACTGTAGCATATTAGCCTGTTTAAGACATAATAATGTAGCATATTAGCCTGTTTAAGACATAATAATGTAGCATATTAGCCTGTTTAAGACATAATACTGTAGCATATTAGCCTGTTTAAGACATAATCATGTAGCATATTAGCCTGTTTAAGACATAATACTGTAGCATATTAGCCTGTTTAAGACATAATAATGTAGCATATTAGCCTGTTTAAGACATAATACTGTAGCATATTAGCCTGTTTAAGACATAATACTGTAGCATATTAGCCTGTTTAAGACATAATAATGTATATTGACCTTCTCTCCTTGCGTCTCTGTCGTGTGTCTCCGCTGTCTCGAGGCTTTCTGAGGTAAACTTCTCAACGTTCTGAGGCGGCCCCCCGGGTCACGTGACTACTCTTTGGCGCCGAAAGCAGAACGCAAAGAGTCAATGGCTGCTGTAATGTTTAGACCACCTACTGCCACCTGGTGGTAGACTATAGATACACAGTCAAGACTCGGTCCCGCGGAGTCTAGAGGTAGTCAATGCATATGCTGTAATGCGAGCACGTCTAATAACTAAAGAGTCAAGTTGATATCCAGTGTGTGGCTCATCATTCATATACAGTATATATTCTTGCTACAAGTCAGAATATCACAGCTGCGTTCGTAAATTCGCTCTGAGAGCGCCGATAATGCCAGTAATAACCTCTTCACCGGTCCAAATCAATTCACCCAACATTGAAACAGAGCTCAACATCCACATGACTGTCAAAGTTACTAGTCAACTCTAGCTAGCCAGTTCGTAGTTTTTGAGAAATTTAGCTAAGGATGACAACAACAACACATATATATAATAATTCGGTAAGATTGTTAGAGAATCAGACTATATTTCTAATCAAAAGCCGCTGGATACAAGACAAACATGTAGCTATTATATTTTTAGATAGAAAACAAGTTGAATTGAACAGAAAACCTACCGCGAAGACGATCAGATGTCAATAATGATGAAGATCTGTCAAGTGTCTCCTTACATTTACCACAGGAAAAAAATCCTCCAATGAGTGGAGACTTGCGGGTAGACCAATAGGAAGTCAAGATGCCTTAGATACAGCCAGGTGACACGTCCATTAAAAGGATTACTATTGGTCAGAGCCGTGGAAATGGCAAGAAAGAGCGCTTGTAAATAGCCGAAAATCACATGTAAGACAATATCTTCCAAAAATGTATTTTTAATGGTGATTAAGTAGCGCAACCCTGGCAAAACCCCGTTTTCGCACGTTCTACGACCAGTGGGTGGACTCCCTAGAGAATGGCATTAGAATATAATGAATGGCATTGGACAACAGCACGGTTTGTGCTTTACTGTCGTGTAAAATCAATCAACCACACTGGTCCAGAGCTCCAGACAGTTTGAATTGTCTCACTTACCAGTAGCCTTTCAAAATCATAATTGAGGCATAATATGAAATGTGTAAGTGATTTATAAATGAAAATGTGTAAGTGTGTCACGCCCTCTACCTCTAGGTAGTGGGCAGGGGCCTCTCTCTCTCTCTCTCTCTCTCTCTCTCTCTCTCTCTCTCTCTCTCTCTCTCTCTCTCTCTCTCTCTCTCTCTCTCTCTCTCTCTCTCTCTCTCTCTCTCTCTCTCTCTCTCTCTCTCTCTCTCTCTCTCTCTCTCTCTCTCTCTCTCTCTCTCTCTCTCTCTCTCTCTCTCTCTCTCTCTCTCTCTCTCTCTCTCTCTCTCTCTCTCTCTCTCTCTAATTGGCAGGAGTGGCTTCAGGTGTGCGTTTTGTCCGGCTGTTCACTATTACCTCATCGTTAGCCCTGCATAAAGACCCGTTCCAGCCTTCACTTCTCTGCCAGATCGTAGCTTCAGCTTACCCTAAAGATACGCTTCCAGCTCCCCTACCTATGGGACTCCTTCTGTGTGTCAGACATGTGGGACACTACAAGAGGCACGAAAGAGGCAAAGTTGAGGAGTTAGCAGGTCTGCTAGCAGGTGTGCTAGCAGGTGTGCTGACCGAAGGTAAGGGCATCATTAGCGCGTTTAGTTGAAGCCAACGGCCGTTTTATTTCTCTGTTTGACTGTTATTCTGGTGTTGGTGTTTTATTCACTGCTCTGTTATTTGGCTACTTGATAATATATTGTGTATCGTTGGTAGGCTATTATATGGCTACTTGATAATTGAGTGTGTATTGTTGGTGTTATATTCAGTGTTAAGTTGGTGTTGGATAGTCACATGCTCTGTTGAGAGGCAGCTCGTAGTAGCATTGTTGCAGGGCTCTCCTGTGCACATGTATAGGCTAATGTAGATATTTGAATTAAGTATAGATACATTTATTTATACACCTTAAATACATATATGAAATATGTCAGACTAAGGCAGGGTTACATCAACATGGTTTCACTTTTAAACTGGATTAAATCCAGGTTTATGTACTAATCCTGTTGCACTGAACTTTAAACCTATTTTAAATGTAGTTTACAATGAATCCTGGTTAAATCTAAACATTTGACAGTCTCAGTTTAATTTCCATTCAAACCTAGATTAAATTCACCAGTAATTTTAAACCTAGTCTAAAAATGGATTTGGAACAGTGGCGGCATGGCCGGAGTTTGTGGGGGGCCAGGGTAGCCAGCGGCCCCCCCCGGCCGAAATAATTATATGTTATGAATGTTATTTTATTTTTATTTTTATTGAAACCAGAATAGAAGTCCAAGTAGTACAATACTCATTATTGTATTTTAAACAGTTTTTCTGTGCATGAGGTCAGCTCACTGCCTGGGCTAGAGGTACTCCTGCGCCTTGCCCGAGCGTTTTCCCCTCAATCAGGGTGGCCAGATGTGGCGGGTTACATAAAATATCAATGCTAGATTAGGTGTTAGCTAGCGAGCTTGCATGAAGCTTCTGTGGCAAACATTAACGTTTTATCCAGTAGGCCTATGCCTTTTAAAAGAAAAAAAAGTAGCAAGTTCATGACACATTTGTTCAAGTGTTTTAGTTTACAAGATCGAGCGTTAACTTTATTTAGGGCCATATTTATTTAGCCTATATCATGAAATTGTTTACATTTCGTCTGAATCCATCATTGCTGACACTGAACATAACTAATCCTATTTTAACCACTGTTTAAAGAAGTTTAACTAATCCAGGGTTAAAATTAAGATGTGCACACGACGTCTCTGATTAATTATAAACCAGTTTAAACCTAGATTTACTAACCCTATCTTAAGTCTAAAACATAATTAATTTAATCCATGTTGGTGCAACCCAGCCTTAATTTGATATACTACTACAGTGTTAAGTTGTATCCTATAATTTAATGTTGTCTCTCAGGTCTGCAGCATCTCAAGGCACCTGTTCTGGTTCGGAGAATCCCAGTCCTGGTGGAGACCTTATGGTAGGTGTCAATTAAACACCACACTGGACACATGTGTTTGTTCTAAAACCCCAAAATGGATACATTTCACAGGTATTGTAATAGTACACTGTACTGTTTGTCTGTAAACTGCTCTCTTTACTATTTGTCGATAGAATGCAGTAAGAGCAAAACATTGTAATACATTTTATATAATAGCTTCAATTCATGTCACCTTCAAATCATGAGAACAAGAATATATGGATAAGTAAAACAAAAGCACAGATAGTAAAAACATCAATACAAATAGTTAAAGATTAAAATCTGGTTTAAAAAGATGCTAAACAAAGATCAGTGAGAGCTGAGAATTGTAACACATGCCAACAAATCACCCTGAGATGGTAATTGAACCTGTATTTTGTTTCCAGGTCTTCAAATAATGACATATCGTAGACTGGGAAGCATCACCAGGTAGGAACATTGGTTTCAACCATGCATTCATGGATTGAACCTTTCTACCTAAAGCTGTGAGAGTAGAATGAGTAGGTTTTTTATTTTTTTTCTTATTTTTCTTACGGTGTATTTGGGAGTGACAGGGTACATCAAAGAATGCACCAGAATGTTTCATCCATAGTCCCGTAGTTTTGGTTTACTCTCTCTGCATCATTTCAGCACCCTTTTTCATCCATAGTTCCATAGTCCCGTAGTTTTGGTTTACTCTCTGCATCATTTCAGCAAGACAGGGTAGGCAGGATAGGCATTTCAACAAGACGTTAGGGTAGCCATTTCAACAATACGTTAGGATAGTAATTTCAGCAAGATGTTAGGGTAGTTATTTTAGCCAGATTTTAGGGTATAGTCATTTCAGAAAGATGTTAGGGTGCTCATTTCAGCCATATGTTAGGGTAGTCATTTCAGAAAGGTAGTAATTTCAGCGAGGCCTTGGGTAGATAGGCATTTCAGCAAGGCCTTGGGTAGGCATTTCGGCATGGGTTTGGGTAGGCATTTAGCAAGGCCTTGGGTAAGCATTTTAGCAAGGCCTTGGTTAGGCATTTCAGCAAGGCATAACGTTTGCCACTGTGTTTCCAGACTCTTTCACGTCTGTCACATGTGCTCAGTGTGAACCTCTTCTTATCTGTGATGAGAACGGGGCACCAATGGCGAACATGCCAATTCTCCTGTTCTCTGGCAAATGACAATCGAGCTGCACCACTGTCCTAGGGGACTTACTGTTCTCCCTCTATGCCAAGTCTCTTGGCTCGGTAATCTCCTCTCTTGGGTTCTTCTACCACAGCTATGGTGGTTAGGGGTAGGGGAGGCTGTATGCATATCAGGGGGGTGGCAGGGTTAGGGAAAATGGGTAGGGGTAGGGGAGGTTGTATGCGTGTCCAGGGGGGCGGGGGGGGGGGTGGGATGGGAGAGATGGCTAGGGGTAGGGGAGGCTGTAGGCATGGGAGAACAGGTAGGTTTTGAGGTGGGATTTAAAAGTGAGGAGTGAGGGTGAGTCTCTGAGTGGTTGAGGGAGAGAGTTCCAGAGGCGGGGTGCAGCTCGTGAAAAGGCACGGTGACCGAAGCCTTTGAGTTTTGAGGGTGGGACAGTGAGGGGAACAATGGATGAGGATCGGAGGGTACGGGTAGGGCGGTGGGGGAGAAGGAGGTCAGTCAGGTAAGGGGGGGCCAGGCTATGGAGGGCTTTGTATGTGAGGATGAGGACTTTGAATTGTATACGTTCTTTGATGGGGAGCCAGTGGAGAGAGTGGAGGACAGGAGTGATGTGGTCACGGGAGCGGGTGTTTGAGAGGAGGCGTGCAGCAGAGTTTTGGACCATCTGGAGTCTATGGAGGGAGCGGGAGGTGATGCCGGTGAGTAGGGAGTTGCAGTAGTCAAGGCGGGAGGAGATGAAGGCGTGGATGAGGGATTCAGCAGCGGGGGGGGAGAGGCAGTGTCTGATTTTTGCAATGTTTCGGAGGTGGAAGTAGGATGTCTTGACAATAGAACTGACGTGGGGATCGAATGAGAGGGTGGGGTCCAGAATGAAGCCGAGGTTGCGAGCCAGGGGGGAGGGGGTGATGGTAGTGTCGTCAATGGTGAGTTCACTGGCTCCCGATAGCAACTCGCATTCCCCCAACCCCATGAAGATGAGGATGATTTCAGTCCGTCCCTTCTTTCATTCGTTTATTCTTCAGTTCTTTCATTCGTCCCTCAGTTGTTGTTTTCTGCCAGTTCTTCCATCTGTCCGTTCTTCATCTTTTTCATTCTTCTGTTTGTTCTCCTGTTCATTCTTCAGTTCTTTCTTTTGTGTAACCATTCTTTCATTCTTCCGTTAGTTAGTTTTTGTTCTTCCTTGTTCATGTTTGTTCATTCGGCCGGCCCTGGGACTTTTGTGGCTCTAAGCAAGATTTTTTTTTATAAAAGCAACAAAATTGCACATAACAAGGTCTATAAATAAACACAATGACAAAAGAACACCAATACAAATATATATTTTTTTGACAAGTAAATAAAAATATTCAAAATAAATAAAGTGAACACAAAATGTTCTGTTAACTACAAAACAAACAGCGATAGACTACTGTAGAAGCTAAATAACAATTTACAACTGCAAAGTATTCAAAATAATGAAGTCAAAATGTAACCTTTAAAAGCAACAAACTTGCACATATCAAGGTCTATAAGTAAAGACAATGACAAATGTACACCAATAAAACCCAAAATATTGACAAATAAATAGCAATGAACAATCAATTTAAGAGTGCAAAATATTCCAAATAAAAGAAGTGAACACTCCAAAATTGTTCTGTTAACTACAAAACAGCTATAGGCTACTGTAGAAACTAAATAACAATTTACAACTGCAAATTATTCAAAATAAGTCAACATTTAAACTATAAAAGCAACAAACTTGCACATAACAAGGTCTATAACTTAAGGAAGATTTATAAACATTGGTGAAACGGTACAGTAGATGTAGTGTGTAGCAGATGTCTCAGGACAAATAGTATAGGGGGGAGCAGATGTCTCTGGAGACACAGTACAGTGTCTCAGGTGTAGAATGATTACTGAACTGGTCTACATTGTCTCAGATGTAGAATGATTACTGAACTGTCTCAGGTGTAGAATGATTACTTATGAACTGGTCTCCATTGTCTCAGGTGTAGAATGATTACTTATGAACTGGTCTCCATTGTCTCAGGTGTAGAATGAACTGCTCTCCATTGTCTCAGGTGTAGAATGATTACTAATGCTGATTTGCTCAGATGGACCCCTCCCCCAGTTCCTGCGCCTCAAAGGTAATTTTCAATATATACAATATTAACCTTTACAATGTATATGTGATCCCCCACAGGGATATCCACCATACTCACAGCCCAGCACTGCATTTACATGTTTGGCATTTAGCAGACAACTTATTCCAAAGCAATATACAAATATACATTTGACTAATATAAGTGAATCAATCATCTATCCAACAGTCATAGCAGGAAAAGTAATCTATGCATAGGCCAGGGGCCATTGGCAGTCGTAGTGCTAGAAGAACGTAGAATTATAGACATGGGTGAAATAGTACAAGGGCGTAGTATATGTCTCAGGAGAAACAGTATGGGGGGGGGGGGGATGCAGGTGTCTCGGGAGACACAGTGCTGGGGGGTAGTCGATGTCTCAGGAGGAGCAGTTAAGGTGTATCCTGAAGAGATGAGTCTTCATTATCTGACAGATGATGGGGTGTGACTCTGCAGTTCTGACAGCCATGGAAAGTTCATTCCACCAGGGGCAGTGAGTATAGTGAAGAAATGTGACTGAGCAGCATCACTGCCGCATTGGCGTAGAGGTGGTGGGGCCAGTCGGCCAGCAGAGGTGGAGAGTGGAGTGAATGGGCTGAAGTTACCCCCCCAAACTTAAGCCTGTTAACTCCACTCCTCCACCTCAGCTGGGGGACTGGTCCCACCACCTGGATGCCAACGTGGCAGTCACGCTGCCCCGTCACGTCTCTTCACTACACTCGCTCCCTGCTGGTGGAATGAGCTTCCCATGGCTTTCAGAACTGCAGAGTCACTCCCCATCTTCCGTCTGAGACTAAAGACCCATCTCTTCAGGTTACATCTTAACTGCTCCTCCTGAGACATCTACTATCCCCCAGCACTGCGTCTCCTGAGACACCTGCTTTCCCCTCTACTGTGTCTCCTAAGATGTCTACTTTTCATTGTCTCAGGTGTAGAATGATTACTTATGAACTGGTCTCCATTGTCTCAGGTGTAGAATGAACTGGTCTCTATTGTCTCAGGTGTAGAATGAACTGGTCTCCATTGTCTCATGTGTAGAATGATTACTTATGAACTGGTCTCTATTATCTCAGGTGTAGAATGATTACTTATGCTGATTTGCTCAGACAGACCCCTCCTTCCAGTTCTTGTGTCTCAAAGGTAATTTCAATATATACAATATTAACACAATTAAACCTTTACAATGTATATTTGATTCCCCACAGGAATATCCACCATACACACAGCCCAGCACTACATTTACATGTTTGGCATATAGCAGACACCTTATTCCAAAGCAACTTACAATCATACATTTGACTAAGTAAGTGAATCATCTATCCAACAGTTGTAGCAGGAAAAGTAATCTATGCATAGGCCAGGGGCCATTGGCAGTCGTTATGCTAGAAGAACGAAGATTTATAGACATTGGTGAAATAGTACAAGTGGGTAGTAGATGTCTCAGGAGAAACAGTATGGGGGGGGGGGATGCAGGTGTCTCAGGAGACACAGTGCTGGTGGGTAGTAGATGTCTCAGGAGGAGCAGTTAAGGTGTATCCTGAAGAGATGAGTCTTCATTATCTGACAGATGATGGGGTGTGACTCTGCAGTTCTGACAGCCATGGGAAGTTCATTCCACCAGGAGGAGTGAGTATAGTGAAGAAATGTGACTGAGCAGCGTGACTGCCGCTTTGGCGTAGAGGTGGTGGGGCCAGTTGGCCAGCAGAGGTGGAGAGCGGAGTGAATGGGCTGAAGTTACCCCCCCAAACTTAAGCCTGTTTACTCCACTCCTCCACCTCTGCTGGGGGACTGGTCCCACCACCTCTATGCCAACGCGGCAGTCACGCTGCCCGGTCACATCTCTTCACTACACTCGCTCCCTGCTGGTGGAATGAGCTTCTCACGGCTTTCAGAACTGCAGAGTCACTCCCAATCTTCCGTCTGAGACTAAAGACCCATCTCTTCAGGTTACATCTTAACTGCTCCTCCTGAGACATCTTCTACCCCCCAGCACTGCGTCTCCTGAGACACCTGCTTTCCCCTCTACTGTGTCTCCTAAGATGTCTACTTTTCATACTTTTCATTGTCTCAGGTGTAGAATGATTACTTATGAACTGGTCTCCATTGTCTCAGGTGTAGAATGATTACTGACCTGGTCTCCATTGTCTCAGGTGTAGAATGATTACTGACCTGGTCTCCATTGTCTCAGGTGTAGAATGATTACTGACCTGGTCTCCATTGTCTCAGGTGTAGAATGATTTCTTGTGAACTGATCTCCATTGTCTCAGGTGTAGTATTATTTCTTATGAACTGGTCTTCATTGTCTCAGGTGTAGAATGATTACCTATTCTGATTTGCTCAGACAGACCCCTCCTTCCAGTTCTTGTGCCTCAAAGGTAATTTCAATATACACAATTAAACCTTTACAATGTATATTTAATCCCCCACAGGGATATCCACCATACTCACAGCCCAGCACTGCATTTATATGTTTGGCATTTAGCAGACACCTCATTCCAAAGCAACTTACAATCATACATTTGACTAAGTAAGTGAATCATCTATCCAACAGTCGTAGCAGGAAAAGTAATCTATGCATAGGCCAGGGGCCAATGAACTGGTATCCATTGTCCCAGGTGTAGAATGATTATGAACTGGTCTCAGGTGTAGAATGATTACTCATGAACTGGCCTCCCTTGTCTCAGGTGTAGAATGATTACTTATGAACTGGTCTCCATTGTCTCGTGTAGAATGAACTGGTCTCCATTGTCTCAGGTGTAGAATGATTACTTATGCTGATTTACTCAGATGGACCCCTCCCCCAGTTCTTGTGCCTCAAAGTTAATTTCAATATATACAAAATTAACACAATTAAACCTTTACAATGTATATTTGATCCCCCACAGGGATATCCACCATACTCACAGGCCGGCACTGCATTTACATTTTTGGCATATAGCAGACGCCTTATTCCAAAGCAACTTAGTCAAACATTTGGCTAAGTAAGTGAATCATCTGTCTAACAGTCGTAGCAGGAAAAGTAATCCATGCATAGGCCAGGGGCCATTGGCAGTCGTTGTGCTAGAAGAAGGAAGATTTATAGACATTGATGAACCAGTACAAGTGGGTAGTAGATGTCTCAGGAGAAACAGTATGGGGGGGGGGTGGATGCAGGTGTCTCTGGAGACACAGTGCTGGGGGGTAGTAGATGTGTCAGGAGGAGCAGTTAAGGTGTAGCCTGAAGAGATGAGTGTTTATTCTCTGACAGAAGATTGGGAGTGACTGCAGTTCTGAGCGCTGTGGGAAGCTCATTCCACCAGCGGGGAGCGAGTATGGTGAAGAGACGTGACTGCCGCATTGGCGTAGAGGTGGTGGGGCCAGTCGGCCAGCAGAGGTGAAGGAGTCGAGTGAACGGGCTGAAGTTTGGACTCACGACTTGAGCAGTAATTCTACCTCCGAGCTGCTTCTTTTCATTCCACCTATATCTGTCGCGATCCCCTGTAGCATGGTCTTGATGTTAGCTAGCTCCGCACCCGTGTCAAACTTGGCCTCCTCAGTCGTTGCCATCTCTTTTCCTTCTTTCTTTTCCCCTGCACGTATACGGTCACCTGGCATTCTCAAGTTGTTTACAGCACTATTAGGCTTTTAATCTGGTACTTGTAAATATATTACCGTATTTTCTGGACTGTAAGTCGCTCGGGAGTATAAGTCGCATCAGTCAAATAATGTGTCACGAAGTGGAAAAAAACATATACAAGTCGCACTGGACTATAAGTCTCATTTATTTAGAAATGTATTTCACAAAATCCAAGACCAAGAACAGACATTTAATCTGGAAAGGCAAGTTATTCAACTACACAATAGAACACAGAACAACAGGCTGAATAGGTCGTCCGGTATGTTAACGTAACACATTAACAGTTATTCAGCTCCACAATAGCATAAAGAACATACCTGGGAGGCTGAATAGGTTAAATTAACATAACAAGCCAGCGAGTCCAACAAGCAAGTTACCGGTAAGCAAGTTCACCAAGCTCCCGTTAATGTTTCAGTTAATTTCTTCAGTGCTACAGGAGCAGCATATAGTTGTCACAAGCCCAGAGCGGCCCAGAGCGCCCTCTCTCGGCTGTAGACGGTAATGTTTACTCCTTGGTTCATGTCAGTCAGTATGAAATTATATATATTTTGATATATAAGTCGCACCTGACTAAGTCGCAGGACCACCCAAACTATGAAAAAAAGTGTGACTTGTAGTCTGGAAAATACGGTATATTGTTTTTTAGAGGGGTATTGTGTTCAGCTCTGAGGAGCTCTTTAGCTACACAGCTTCTCTGGTGAGGGATGGACGTATCCTTCTGATGTTGTAGAGGAAGAATCTGCAGGTGCGTGCTGTCGCTGCGATGTTCTCCGCACAGGATAGGCAGTTGTCCAGGATCCCTCCAAGGTTCTTGGCTCTCTGGGAGGAGGTTACAGTAGAGTTCTCAACTGTGATGGACAGGTTTTTGGAGAGGGCAGGCTTTCCCAGGGAGGAAGAGTAGATCAGTCTTGTTTAAGGTTGATCTTGGGGTGGTGGGCTGACATGCATGCAGAGATGTCAGCAAGAAACGCAGAGACACGTGTTGCCACATGTAGGTCGGGGGGGAGGGAAGACAGGAAGAGTTGAGTGCCACCTGCCTAGCTGTGGTAGGAGAACCCATGTGAGTTGATTACTGAGCCAAAACACTTGGCATAGAGGGAGAACAGTAAGGACCCTAGGACAGTCGTGCAGCTCAATTGGCATTTGCCAGAGAACACCAGGATTTGCAGGTTCGTCATTCGCGCCCCGCTCGCTTCACAGAAGAGAGCAGGTTCAGGCTGAGCACGTGTGACAGACGTGAAAGAGTCTGGAGACGCAGTGGCGAACGTTATGCTGCCTGCAACATCATCCAGCGTGACCAGTTTGGCTATATGGCGCGATTCCGAGTTGTTGTAATGTTGTTGAAAAATGTATGTAATTGTATGTTTTTGATATATGCCTAATAAAGTTGCCTCCTAAAATCCAACCCCTCGTCCACGTCGTAGGAGGCGGAAACGGATAAGTTACAGGTGACATTTAGCTCACTAGTAGCAGCACCTGTGATTTACCTGGCAAACGGGGCACTGGTGTTGTATGTTTACATTTTTAAGAAATAAATATAGTTGAAGACAAAAAGGATAAATGTTATATTTTCTCACCAACCTGTGAGGTTTAATATCAAGTCTTAAATATGTTTATAAAGCCAAGTCTTAAATATGTTAAGAAAGCCAAGTCTTAAATATTTTCAAGGCAAGTGAAGTCTTAAATATTGGGACTCAGTGGTACAAAGTCCTTCAGCATTCTATTAAGGCAGTGGAACCTACATTTCGGTTTAGGGGATAGAACCTCACTTGTGTGACTGTTATTAAATGTTTTATCTATTTATTTCTTACATTTGTTTCTCTTCTTTTATTGCATTTTATCTTTACTTCTTTTTACTGTTTTATCTAGTTCCCCCGGTTTTATATTAATCTTATGCTTGGAAATGTTTTTATATTCACTTTGTTTTTATCCCTGTTGTAAAGCACTTTGAGCTGCATTTCTTGTGAAAGGTGCTAATGTACTCACGGAGGCGCTACAAGTCATTGTCCACAAAGACTAAAACGCTTCACCAACAGCTTTTCCCCACAGCCATCAGGACTCTGAACGCCTCCCTCTAGCCCCCTCCTCAATGTCATGCATACCACGATTGTCTGTTGTTTTATTTATTTATTTTTTATGTTTTTTTCCCCCCTTTTTTTCTGATGTTGTCTATTGTGCACTTCCTTGTTTTTGTCATTTGTGTGCTGCAGTGATTAATATGCTGCACTGAGAACCAATTCCACCGGCTGTGGTCGTGTGGCTAATAAACTATCCATCTAGTTCAAGTTTATTGTGATGTGTATTAATACAATGCCATTCTTTAGCCTCGTCTCTCTCTAGTATCACACACAACAAACAGTCCACAATACAAACAAAACAACAATACAGTACCAGGTGCTTAGTGCAGGGTGTAAAGGTCTTAGTGCAGGGTGTAAAGGTCTTAGTGCAGTGCGCATGGTTCAGCTGTTCAGCAACCTGATTGCCTGTGGGAAGTAAGTTGATACTTCTATAGCGTTTTTGGGATGGGAGGAGGGTGAATAGTGCATAGGCAGGGTGGCTGGTGTCTTTAATAATGTGCTTTCTTTATACAGTCGGTGCTGTAGATGTTATTGAGTTGTGGCAGTTCTGTCTTTGATTATTTTGACTGCAGTCTTCACTCTTCACTGTCCTCTGTAAGCATCTTCAGTCCTGGGCAGTCCGGTTGCCGAACCACACTGATGCATCCTGTCAGAACAGCTATGGTGCTGCGATAGAAGTTCACAAGAGATTTGGTGCTCAGGCTCTCTCTCTCTCTCTCATCATGTTCTTATGTCACTATATACTGGTGGCCTTCTACCGCTGCGCAGTGGAGAGCATCCTCACCTACTGCATCTGCAACTGGTTCTCCAGCTGCACAGCCGCAGAGAGAAATGCGCTACAGAGAGTCGTGAGAACGGCCCAGAAGATCACCGGCGCCCCCCTCCCCTCTCTGGAAGAGCTGTACAACACACGCTGCCTCAGGAAGGCCTCCAAGATCTCCAGAGACCCATCCCACCCTGGGTACGAACACTTTGCCCGGCTGCCCTCGAACAGGCGGTACAGGACCATGTTCGCAAGGACAAACAGACTGAAGCTCAGCTTCTACCCCAGGGCCATCCAGGCCCTGAACACAGCAAAGACCTAGGTTCTGGGCCCTGGACAGTCTGGACGGATTGATGACAGCTGCTGGATTGAAAAAATCAGGTGTAGTGCTGAGGCACAAATGTGTACATTTCAAGCCTGCAAACTGCGACACTTTAAATGAATGTGCAATAACACTATACAGCCAGGGGCAAAGCCGGAGAACAGAGAGGAGAGAACCTGGAAGGAGGCAGCTGGTCAAATGGCCAAAGGCAAACGATTAGTAGTAGAGGTTGCAGTCTGGCAGAAGCTGGACAAGGACCTCAGTCTCATCCTGGATCATTCACTGCGTGGTCAGGTGGAAACCAAGCTGAACTGCATTGGAGACATCATGTATGATGAATGCAGAGGCAGATTTGGAGTGATGGCTGAAAAGCGGAGATCAGGCCCAATGCAGAAGGGGAGAAGGGAGAGAGAGATTGAGCAGTTGGTGAAGAGGCGGCGTCAACTCCGAAAGCAGTGGAGGAAGGCAAGTAGAGAGGAGAAGGAGGGCCTGAAGCCACTGTGGGAGGAGGTGAAGGTAAACCTTGCCAGCCTGCGAAGGGCGGAGCGCATTCGCAAACGCAGAAGGCGGAAGGAGAAAGAGAGGAGTAACTTCTTCAAAAATCCCTTCAAGCATGCGAGACAGCTGCTAGAGGACAAGAGAAGCGGGAAGCTGGAGGTTACTAGACCGGAGCTAGAGAATCACATCAGGGAGCAATACAGTAACCCAGCAAAGTCAACTCCGCTGGGATCCCCGGGATATGTTCCCCGCCCAGCTCCCCCAGCGTTCCTGTTTAATGCTGCTCTCCCCAAACTCAGTGAAGTAGCAGACGTGGTCCGGAAGGCAAGATCAGCCTCAGCCCCAGGCCCCAACGGGATACCATACAAGCTGTACAAGTACTGCCCAGGAGTCCTGAGACACCTGTGGAACCTGTTGAGAGTGGCTTGGAAGAACCAAGTCATCCCTTCAGAGTGGCAAAGAGCTGTCACAGTTTTCATCCCGAAGGAGCAGAACTCCACTACCATCAGCCAGTTTAGGAGTATCGCTCTCCTCAATGTTGAAGGGAAGATCTTCTTTTCCATCTTGGCTAAGAGGTTGACCAGCTACCTCACAAGTAACGGGTACATCGACACCAGCTGCCAGAAGGCGGGTGTGCCAGGCTTCCCAGGGTGTGTGGAACACTCTGCAGTAATATGGGAGCAGATCCAAAGGGCGAAAAGAGAGAGAGGTGACCTGCATGTCGTGTGGCTGGACCTCGCCAACGCATAGGGGTCTGTCCCCCACCAACTCATCGAGTTTGCCTTGGATTTCTTCTACATCCCAGTCTGCATTAAAGCCCTGGTAGCCAAGTACTTTGAAGACCTCCAGATGTGCTGCACCCATCGGGACTTCACAACAGGCTGGCAACAGTTCAATCTCTCCCATCCTGTTTGTTGCAGCCTTCGAGATCATCCTCATAGGGGCCAGGAAGATGGTCGGAGGAGTGAAACTGCCCTCAGGTGAAAGGCTACCAGCGGTGAGAGGCTATATGGACGACATCACCACCATTCTCCAGACAGCAGCGTGTACAACAAGACTGCTGAAGAGGATAGACGAGCTTGTGAGCTGGGCGAGGATGAAGATCAAACCCCCCAAATCACGCAGTCTGTCTATCAGGGAAGGAGTCAGAAGCGACAACACCATCTTTGTCACAGGTGGTGAGGACATCCCATTGCTGGCAAATCAACCCGTCCGCAGCCTGGGTCGAACCTACACAGCAGAGCTTTCTGACAGGCAGATGGGGGAGACGGTGAGGAAGCAGCTCGCAGATGGCCTGGCCAGGATCAACCAGAGCCAGCTCCCCGGAAAGTACAAAGTATGGTGTTACCAGTTCATACTGTACCAAAGGGTGATGTGGCCTCTGAAGATGAGCGAAATCCCCTCCTCAGTGGTAAGCAAGATGGACGGGCTGGCAAACTCGTTCATCAGGAAGTGGCTGGGACTGCCAAGATGCCTCTCAGACGTGGGCCTCTTTGGTAGGAACACGCTTCAACTGCCACTGCGATCCATCAGCTCTGGATACAAGCAAGAGAAGGCTCGGTTGGTGCTAGAGCTGAGGGAATCCACTGACCAGCTGGTGAGAGCAGCGGGCACCCAGATAAGAACTGGAAGGAAGTGGAAAGCCCAAGAGGAGGTTGATTTGGCAATCGGCCAGCTGAAGCACCGCGAGGTGGTCGGCAGAGTCCAGGAGGGTAGAGCAGGCCTTGGAAGGGGCGAGACTCCCTTGTTCTGGTCAAAGGCTTCCAAAGAAGATCGAAGAGCCATGGTGGTGGCAGAAGTGGCAAGAACTGAGCAGGAACGCCTTAACATAAAGGCGGTGTCCCAGGGCCAGCAAGGACGCTGGACGTCATGGGAAGGTCTCACAAACAGGCCCATGTCATGGTCTGACCTGTGGAAGATCCCCCAAGCTAGGCTCAGCTTCCTGATCAGAGCAACATATGACACCTTGCCTTGTCCCCGAAACCTCCACCAATGGTTTTCTGCCGAAGAGACCTGCCCCCTTTGCAACACCATCAATGCGAGCCTCCAGCACATCCTGACAGGCTGCAAGACAGCGCTGTCCCAAGGCCGCTACATATGGCGACACGACCTGGTGCTGAAAAAGCTGGCAGAGGTGGCAGAGTCATGCAGACAGGAGGCAAACAGCAGACCTTCCGCTCCAGACAGACATCCCATCCAGTTTGCAAGGGCTGGAGAGAGAGTCAAACCCTCCCGTCAGAGAGATACAGCAAGACTCCTCGCACCGGGTAGTGAGTGGACCATGAGGGTCGACCTGGGGAGACAGCTCCAGTTTCCCAGGGAGATCGTGGAAACATCGCTCCGACCAGACCTGGTCATGTGGTCAGAGGCTTGCAAGACAGTCCTTCTGGTCGAACTCACTGTCCCTTGGGAGGGTGGTTTGGAGGCAGCCAACGAGCGGAAGCGAGCCAAGTATGCAGATCTGGCGGCGGAGTGCAGGGAGGCTGGCTGGAAAGCCGTTACGTGCCCTGTGAAAGTGGGGTGTAGGGGCTTCGTAGGTTCCTCAGCTGCTCGCCTACTCCGTGACATAGGATGCACAGGAGCAAGGCATCGGAAAGTTATGAAAGAGCTGGCTGAGGAGGCGGAGAAAGGCAGCTTCTGGCTGTGGCTAAGAAGGAAGCATAAGGGTTGGGGGGCGAACAACACCTAAGGCATCAGCAGGGGGTGGCAGGGAGAGATCCCTGCCATCGCTCCGCCACCAGGAGATGTACTGGGGTTAAAGGAGCGAAACGTCAATGACTGGTGGTCCCCAGCTGATGACCCAGTTAGGCCCACATAGGTGTTCAGTGAGGTGTCACAGCACACCTGTTCTAAAGGCACTGTTGGAGGTGCGTCAGGCAGCAATGCCCAGCAGGAGTACCATCACCTGTATCATGATTTGTGCAATATGACAACCCTAGGGTACATAAGGTTGCAGAGAAATAGGAAATGTTAGAATAGGTATAGCATAGCATAGAGTACAGCACAGTGTTTTATCTGTATAGTATAGTATAGTGGATAGTGTACATAGCCTTTATTTATGTAAACCAGCTCTTTTCCCTTCTTGTTTTTTTTTCTTTTTTTTCTTTCCTAGCACCAGGGGAGCCACCCCTCCCAAATGTCGTTGTTTGGTACCTGTACTATATCAATGACAATAAAGACCATTCATTCATTTACACTTTTTTGAGTTGTATACAGAACACTAATAAAGATAGAAAGTGCTTGAATTGAAGTTTTATCCAAATAAAGACATTTAAATAAAAATAACAAACTGTGTGGAGGTGTGTGTTTTTGCTGTTCTGTGACTGCTGTCGATGTGTGAGGGATGGTCGCTCACAGTGCTGCTGATGCCCCCTGCTGGAGATAAAGTGACAAGTCACTGTTGTGCGCAAAATACTAACGCATACTCAATGAAATCAACGTGGCGCTCAGAATATGCATGGGATGGGGCTGAGTGCGCCAAATGAGAAGAAAAGCATGAAATGAACATTTGCTTGACTAAGTTTGTTGAACATTAAGTTTTATGAACTTCCCCCTTCCTCCACTCCCAACTGACTGAGAACCTCCGGTATTTATGTCGTTTTCGCCCCGTGACGTCACGCTCATCACTGTGACGCAATCGGCCCGTTTTATCAAAACCACTTTGATGTCTGTCACAACAGAGATGACGGGTTGTTGCTGGGGTTTCACATTTGGGTATTTTCTCCCGACAAATATATATATATATATATTTTATATATTTTTATATTTTAGTTGAAATAGGATGATATTCTGGGCCAGATACTAACATTACGTGGTCTGGCCGTTATCGGGCTGGTCCGAATTCGTCCAGGTCCGTCGGTGCTTGCTGGGTTATGATGACTGATAGACAAAATGTCATTTTAGACAAATGTATTTGTTGTAATTCGCTTTGGATGAAGGCGTCTGCTAAATGTCTAAAATGTAAAATAAATAACTGCTGTGTCAGTCATCAGGGTTCATTATGTTCTAGAAGCATCGTTATAGCTCATAGTTATATAGTTATAGAGCACATTCATTCACATCCAATTTATTCGACCGAAAGTAAATAGCTATTTTTTAATATATTTTTTTAGCAATTTAGTGAACAGGGACAATACACATAAATCAACATATCAGTTTACACATCGACGATTTAAATGTGTCTGAGCGACTTCGATCACATTCACGAGGACGCGCATGCGCGCTCTTCTCCAGCCCAGGCCCAGCTGTGGGGTTGCCATGGTGATGGTGTGTCGGGTTGCCATGGTGACGGTGTGTTTACCAGCGGCACAGAGACTCACAGCGAAGCTATTAACTAACTTACTAACTTAACACACTTCCTCTAACTTAAGACATGTCTCTACTCTGTCAACGAAAGGACACTAAACACGAAAGGTACGGGGTTTGTTTTAATATCTAACTGTTAGATGTTGTGACATGATTGATCATTGATGTTAATCGTGCTGTTGACTTGCTCATCAAACGGTCGGCAGCTTAACGGCCGAGCTCCACCTGCTGCGTTGCGTCAACTTCCCGTTGTCCAAGCTCCACCTGCAGCGTTGCGTCAACGTCAACGTTCTACTCTAGCTCCACTGGCATTTTTTGTATACGGGAATAATTTCACCCTTGACTGCAATATGTCCACAACAATAACAACATCATACAGAACATTTTCCAATCAGGGTAATATTTTATCTACATATTCCCAAATAGATAGTTGTTAGTTCAGTAGATGTTCAACAAACTGTCAACAACATTTCAACTAACTAACCACTAATCCTAAACCTTGCCCTAACCTTAAATCTAACCCTATCCTTAACCATACATCTAGTTACATATCAACAGCAACAACTAGTCGCATATAAAAAATAATATTTTTCGACCTCAAGGATGAGCCGTTCGTCATCCATTCCTGCAACAAGCTTTCAAGCACCTGTGGTGATTGACAGCTGACTCGCGTGAATAGCCATTCGCAATAGCTGAGTAGTTGGCTACAAGCATTTTCAATCTGGTATTATCTCTATTAACCGCTGTGGTGATTTAACAGCTGATAAAACATTTATAATATATATATCATAATATCAAGTGCACTACAAACAGAGCAAAACGATAAAACAACAAAAACAACCAATAGGCTATTGCTATACAATTATAACCAACAACTACAATTGTAAATATACATCTCACATATACAATTGGTCTCATTGTGACGTCTGCGTCCACCGTCAAAAATCAAACTTTTTTGAATGTCTACTTTGGACGCAGCCATCGGACGCAACGCTGACGCAACGCAGCAGGTGGAGCACCTTTCATTGATTACAATGCATTTGATCCCAATTTCGGATGCAACGCACATTAGACGCAACGCTCGATGGCCATGGTGGAGCTTGGCCGTAACCGTGCGAGGATGTTGTCATAGTAACAGCAATGTTCGGCTGACGTCAACCATCCAACATCACCTGAAGGTTGAAGAATGTGCGTGTGCGTGTGCATGTGTGTGTGCGTGCGTGCGTGCGTGTGTGTGTGTGTGTGTGTGTGTGTAGTATGTATATATATGTGTGTGTATGTTATATTTCAGTGCTTGGTGAGTTATGTACAGACAAGGGCGAGATATACAGTAATATATGTACAGTAAGATATATTCAGTAGATATGTACAGAGCAATGGTTATCAATACAATATGTACAGTAAATGTACAATGGCATGTCCGAAGGTGTTAACTGTCACATGGATGTTTCCTCTGGGTCAGCGTGGTGGACTCCGGGGTGGTCAGCGTGGTGGACTCCGGGGTGGTCAGCATGGTGGACTCCGGGGTGGTCAGCAGGGTGGACTCCGGGGTGGTCAGCGTGGTGGACTCCGGGGTGGTCAGCATGGTGGACTCCGGGGTGGTCAGCAGGGTGGACTCCGGGGTGGTCAGCGTGGTGGACTCCGGGGTGGTCAGCAGGGTGGACTCCGGGGTGGTCAGCAGGGTGGACTCCGGGGTGGTCAGCGTGGTGGACTCCGGGGTGGTCAGCGTGGTGGACTCCGGGGTGGTCAGCAGGGTGGACTCCGGGGTGGTCAGCAGGGTGGACTCCGGGGTGGTCAGCGTGGTGGACTCCCGGGTGGTCAGCAGGGTGGACTCCGGGGTGGTCAGCAGGGTGGACTCCGGGGTGGTCAGCAGGGTGGACTCCGGGGTGGTCAGCAGGGTGGACTCCAGGGTGGTCAGCAGGGTGGACTCCGGGGTGGTCAGCATGGTGGACTCCGGGGTGGTCAGCGTGGTGGACTCCGGGGTGGTCAGCGTGGTGGACTCCGGGGTGGTCAGCAGGGTGGACTCCGGGGTGGTCAGCAGGGTGGACTCCGGGGTGGTCAGCAGGGTGGACTCCGGGGTGGTCAGCAGGGTGGACTCCAGGGTGGTCAGCAGGGTGGACTCCGGGGTGGTCAGCAGGGTGGACTCCGGGGTGGTCAGCAGGGTGGACTCCGGGGTGGTCAGCAGGGTGGACTCCGGGGTGGTCAGCATGGTGGACTCCGGGGTGGTCAGCAGGGTGGACTCCGGGGTGGTCAGCGTGGTGGACTCCGGGGTGGTCAGCGTGGTGGACTCCGGGGTGGTCAGCAGGGTGGACTCCGGGGTGGTCAGCAGGGTGGACTCCGGGTCGGTCAGCGTGGTGGACTCCAGGGTGGTCAGCAGGGTGGACTCCAGGGTGGTCAGCAGGGTGGACTCCGGGGTGGTCAGCATGGTGGACTCCGGGGTGGTCAGCGTGGTGGACTCCGGGGTGGTCAGCGTGGTGGACTCCGGGGTGGTCAGCAGGGTGGACTCCGGGGTGGTCAGCAGGGTGGACTCCGGGGTGGTCAGCGTGGTGGACTCCGGGGTGGTCAGCGTGGTGGACTCCGGGGTGGTCAGCGTGGTGGACTCCGGGGTGGTCAGCAGGGTGGACTCCGGGGTGGTCAGCGTGGTGGACTCCGGGGTGGTCAGCGTGGTGGACTCCAGGGTGGTCAGCAGGGTGGACTCCGGGGTGGTCAGCAGGGTGGACTCCGGGGTGATAGACTTCGCCGGTCTGGAGAGAGAGCTGCGGTCGGCCCTCCAACAAGACGAGACACACCGCAGAGAAAACGACGCCAAGTTCAGAGCTCTGCACCAAAACGTTGCATCTTATGAGGAGTTCAGGTGAGGAGATAATAACAATAATAGGCTAATAATAATAATAATAATACTAACAATAAGAATAATATGTTTATTGTATATAATACAATATACACACTGACATTAGCTACAGTCACTGGCAGACAGGCAGACAGACAGACAGACACACAATACAGACAGGTAGCTGGCTATAGTAGATGTTGTTATGCAAGCTAAGTTAGGTCTCCCTCTTCCTCCTCTTCCTCTTCCTCCTCCTCCTCTCCTCAGGGACATTGTTCTGGCGTCTCACCTGAGGCCTCTGGACAGGAAGGACAAGACTGGGGCTCCTAGAAGACAGCCCTGGAACTCCCTCGCCTCCTCCCCCTCCCCCTCCCCCTCTCCCTCCTCCTCTGCTAGACAACAGCAGCAGGTCAGCATGGACCCTCCAAAGGTTTGATTCAGAAGTTTAATTTTGTATTACTTCTGTCTCTCAACGCAAACTAGTCAACAATAATGTACAATAACATTATGTTTAATTTAATTATTAATACAAAATACAAAATACATTAATTTTTTTCTTATTATTCTATGACCTTGTAAACTATCTAAGACCTGGTTAGTTTAGTAAACTAACTGAGTGGTTAGTTTAGTAAACCATGTCTATGATCGGTTAGTTTAGTAAACCATGTCTGATGTTGATCTGCAGCCTGCGGTGAAGGAGTACCAGCCACGGACAGCATCAGAGTTCAACAGTGTCTGGCGCAGGCTGGGAGGAGGAGGTGGTGGAGGTGGAGGAGGAGGAGGAGGAGTAGGTAGAGGTCTCCAGGAGAAGTACAGCCTCCTTCTCTCCCTGGGCGGAGAGGGTCTGCGGGGGGTGTTCAGGGCGGAGGTGGGTGGAGGTCTCCTGGGGGAGGTAGTGGCCGTTCTCTCCCAGGGTGTGCAGCTCGGGCCTGGGGGAGACGAGGCGGCCGTGGTGGGGGTCTTGGAGGGCCTGGCTAAGACCCCCCGTTTCAGCCTCAACCTGGCGCTGCTGGACCAGAGGGAGAGGCAGGCGTGTGACAGGCTGTTCCGTCAGCTGAGGGAGGCAGCAGAGCAGAGGAGAGTAGAGAGGGAGGAGAGGAGAGAGGAGGAGGAGAGGAGAGAGGAGGGGGAGAAGAGAGAGGAGGAGGAGAGGAGAGAGGTGGAGGAGAGGAGAGCGGAGGGGGAGAAGAGAGAGGAGGGGGAGAGGAGAGAGGTGGAGGAGAGGAGAGCGGAGGGGGAGAAGAGAGAGGAGGGGGAGAGGAGAGAGGTGGAGGAGAGGAGAGCGGAGGGGGAGAAGAGAGAGGAGACGGAGAGGAGAGAGGAGACGGAGAGGAGAGAGGAGGAGAGGAGAGAGGAGGGGGAGAAGAGAGAGGAGGGGGAGAGGAGAGAGGAGGAGGAGAGGAGAGAGAAGGAGGAGAGGAGAGCAGAGGGGGAGAAGAGAGAGGAGGGGGAGAAGAGAGAGGTGGGGGAGAGGAGAGAGGAGGGGGAGAAGAGAGAGGAGGGGGAGAGGAGAGAGGAGGAGGAGGAGAGGAGAGCGGAGGGGGAGAAGAGAGAGGAGGGGGAGAAGAGAGAGAAGGGGGAGAAGAGAGAGGAGGGGGAGAGGAGAGAGGAGACGGAGAGGAGAGAGGAGGAGAGGAGAGAGGAGCAGGAGAAGAGAGAGGAGGGGGAGAGGAGAGAGGAGACGGAGAGGAGAGAGGAGGGGGAGAAGAGAGAGGAGGGGGAGAAGAGAGAGGAGGGGGAGAGGAGAGAGGAGGAGGAGAGGAGAGAGAAGGAGGAGAGGAGAGAGAAGGAGGAGAGGAGAGAGGAGGATAGTTCAGGACAGAGCAGCCATGCGGAGGTCGACAGGGACACTGAGCAGTTAGAGGCTTTAATATTGTTGTACGGCGTGACACCTGCTGCTGCACAGTAAAACTACAATAACACACTCTTAATCCCATTGTTTCTGGAAAATATACATATCTAACATACTAGAAGATATACATGTCTAACATACTAGAAGATATACATGTCTAACATACTAGAAGATATACATGTTACGGTACATGTGGGAATACGGTAGATGTGGGAAAACTAGGGTTAGGGTTAGGTGCTAGGACGCTAGGGTTAGGGTTAGGGTTAAGGTTAGGGTTAGGGTTAGACATGCCAGCATGTACCAAGTCACCCTAGCACCTAACCCTAACCCTAGTGTTCCCACATGTACACAAACATTATTAATAAAATGCTTGAAGTGATCAATACAGTTATCAAAGCGCAACTGTAGCTGCATTTTATGTCTGAAAAGGGTTAGGGTTATTTGTGTCAGCATGAGATAACAATGAAAACAACCACCATAGCAACCAGAGAATCTTCCTGTGGATCTTTGGAAACATTCTAGAACACCAATTGTCTCTGTCACACCGAGAACCCAACCTGCCCTGTCCTCTGGTCACGCCCAGGACAGCCGTGTCTCTGACTCATGAACATTCAAGCCTTCATGGCAAGTATTGCTAGCTGCTGTAATGCTAGCTGTTCCCTTGGCTAGCTTGGTTAATCCATTGCACATTGCACTCTCACACCCTCTCTGTCTCACGCACACACACACACACACACACACACACACACACACACACACACACACACACACACACACACACACACACACACACACACTCACATGCATTTTTATTATTAATTCATTTCCCAAAACATTTCATTACACCATCTAAGAAACCTCCACAACCCACTTGTGTATAGCTATCTGTGTAAACTGTTTTACTGTAACTGTTTTACTGTAGCTATCTGTTTTAAGTGTCTGTGTGAACTGTTTTACTGTAGCTATCTGTGCAAATGTTATTAACTATCTGTTGTAAGTGTCTGTGTAAACTATTGTTCTACTGCCTTTGGTTGAAACAGCCCAACTCAATAAGTATGTCAGTCTGTCAGTCAGCCTGTCTGTCTGTCTGTAACGGTACACAAACATTTCAGTTCAGGACGTACCGCGGTTAGTACATTCTCAGTACAGCAGGGTAAAAAATAATCAATTGAATGGGAAAGTGTCCAAACCTTTGACTGGTACTGTATATTTTCTTTTTCCTTATTATTAAACAGTGGTTTACTGAACAAAAAGTGGGTCTTCCTTTACTTAATTAAGAAAGCAGGTGCCTTGGATAAGTCGTGGACAGCTGTAGTTTGTGCTTGTTTATAAAGGGCTGGTATGATTTGCTGGCTATGTGGACGAGAGGGAACTATGTAGCGAGGCTCAATTAATTTCAACATACCGGTATGTTGAAAACCTGTGTTCTTGACAACAGAGTATGGTCCGCTGCTATAAAAACACCTATGGCGTGTACTTGCCCCTGGGGGGCGGGGACACCAGGGTCCTGACTGACCACCAGGTAGGGACAGGTGTGTGTGTGTGTGTGTGTGTGTGTGTGTGTGTGTGTGTGTGTGTGTGTGTGTGTTAATGTAAAACTAGACCCAGATTAGACAGAGTGTATATAGATACAGGCCTGGCAGAGGGTCACAGACCTACAGTATGTAGTATCAGCTCATCAGCTACATATACAGCTCTCCCTCTTCTCATTCTAAGCTCACGAAATCCAAATTAATACTGTGAGGAAAAGAGTATTGTTTTTTATACCATTGTGAACGAGTAATTTTCCCGCTGTCCTTCCCTGCCTGTTTGCACGCCTCCTCCAGCAGAGATGAGAGCCTCTCCAGGGGGAAGACGTCAATATCCAGGGTCTTCCCAGCGCACCTCACGACGACGTTGATCTTGTCCATGATTTGGTGACAAATGTTGAACTCTTTTAGTTTAGTTTTTTTAGTGGTCAAAGTTAGCTGAAGTTAGTAGTGGTTCTCTAAATGTGAACCTTGGATTACCATCTGAAAATTGTAAAATATTTTCATTTTCATTTTCAACATGCTCATACGTTAATCAGTACTCATAAAACATTTTAGCACCACTAAAGCATTTGGCAATATGATTAGATGTGCACGTTCTAATGAACAGACTAATGTGCTCTCGGTAACTAAGACCTCTTCATCCCATCTACCCCCCTGTACCGTTTCTCTACTGAAAATAAAATAATGTTACTCACAGCTTTAACCTCATAGGAGCCTGTTTTATAATGTTCTAGCTCTATTTGCTCTGTAACATAGAGTTTGATTCTGACACTTCTACAGCCACCCCACAGGTGTTAGCTTTCATTTGATAACAATATCATTATGAAGGCCCTTGTGATTGTGGAGATATTCTAGTCATTTCGAGCAGAAAACCAGAAAAATTAGGTGGATAAGAAGAGGTTAATTTATTTGTTTTCATAGAGACATGTGGAATGAATAATAATAATAATTATAATACTGTACTTTAGTCTTATACATTAGCAGTATTAGAAATGAAAAACGAAAAGCTACGTCCCTGGGTGGGCTTGAACCACCAACCTTTCGGTTAACAGCCGAACGCGCTAACCAATTGCGCCACAGAGACTGAGGTACTGCTACTCGCTGCGAAGGCGCTATTTGTCCGTAAGGTAGTGTCACGTCATAGGGGGCGGGGAATTGAAGAGGCAAGCTGGAGGAGGCGGGTGAATAAAATGAATGGGTTTATCCCCGGTCAACACAGCCCGGCTAGCTCAGTCGGTAGAGCATGAGACTCTTAATCTCAGGGTCGTGGGTTCGAGCCCCACGTTGGGCGCTACCTTTTTCATGTACATCTGCGTTTACCAACTGAAAACTAAAATGCAAATAGAGCACATTAGTCTGTTCATTAGAACGTTCACATCCAATCATATCGCCAAATGCTTTAGTGATGTCCAATCATGTCGCCCAATGCTTTAGTGGTTGCTTTAGTGCAGCCAATCAATGCTTTAGATGCTTTAGATGCTTTAGTGGTGCTTTTGCTTTAGTGCAGCCAATCATGTCGCCCAAATGCTTTAGTGGTGTTGTCAGTTCATAGCAACACTTTGCACCTCTCGTTTTTGACGACGGGCAGACGCGGCTAGTTCTATGTTGAACACTCACGTTCGCAGAAAAATATATTCAATTATATTGAATATTATATATATAATAAATATCCTGCTGAATTAATGCTGTGTTGTTCAATCCATTCATAGCAACACACTCAACGTTCGCTGTGTATGAGACCGATACGAGCGAGTGCAAGGTAAACGATCACTAAGAATGTGTCACTAAGTCACTAAAAACAACTTGAATAGCTACATAGCTTATTGAATCAAGAATGAATAAGTTGAATAAGACCCCTGATATGTGGTTGATATGTGGTTGTCGTTGCTTGCGAAATGTTGATGAATGTGCTCTGTCATTCATTATAGAGACTCTTAATCTCAGGGTCTTGGGTTCGAGCCCCACGTTGGGCTCTTCCTTTTGATTTACAATTGATTTTACCAATTGAAAATCCAAATGTATAAACTTATCTCCTGGTGCTTTTGCTCCTTTGTCTCTGTGTGTCTACTGTTTTAAATCATGTTTTATAATGGTCATTTATTTTAGGTGTAGGCCCTATAGACCACAATATTAACCTTGTAGCCTATGTGTTGAAGATGGAACAACACTACATTTCATTTGTTCATCTTTTTTGTAAAAGTTTTGTTTGTCCTGAGACCATGATAATAGCCAGCCATTCTAACAATATTGTATGTTTATTCATCTTAGCAAGGATGATTGCAATAGGAATTAGCATGTATTTACATGCTGTGTACCCAGTGTTCGAGTTATGTGGGAGCCAATGGGAGCTGAGCTCCCATAAGGAAGGTCTGAGCTCCCATGAAAGCAGTAAAATCATACATCTGTGGGGGTCGCTAATAATACATTACCACAACCATTATTTAATCAAAAATGTCAATGTAATGAGTATTATTTATATTTATGTATATGATAAATATTCTAAAATAAACACGTTTTCCAAAAGAACTATGCGCACCATTAATCTCCTGTGAATTACAGTATGCCTTTGACTGCCTGCACTTTACCACCAAGACACTATGGGGCGCAGTAGAATATTGTGCAACAGCAGAATATGATCGTTGAGAGCTTGCGAACGTGAAAACACGATTATTGAGAAGAAAACATTCAGTAGCTAGCTATCATGCCGTTCAAAAAAAGGCCACTGCTGCCGACCGAGTCGACAAGCCTGGAAAGTTTCGGGTTTTCATCCAAGAAACCAAACTTGAATTCAGCTGCCCTGTTATGACACCTAACGTTGAAACTGTTGAAATAGCAGAGCTCAAACAAAACCAAGTGCTTCCGAAGAAAGTAGCAGAACTCACCTCCAGTATGTACTGTATAAGGAGACAGCTAGTTCGTTCAGAGCAGCCTATACTGTCGCTAAAGAAAGGATGCCTTATACAGTCGGTCCTACTCACCGATCCGATCATTCATGTGCCCAGATTGTAGAGCACATTGCACAAGCGATGAAAAACAAATTCATTTCTAATGTCAAATCACTTGATTCCCGTATTAGCATAACATTAGATGAAAGCACAATTCATGGACGAGCATACATGATTATTTATGTCAGGTGCGATGTCACTGGAAATGGAGATGTGGACAATGTGTCGTGCTAACAGGGAAAGTGAATGGACTGTATAGCAAAAACAACAAAATGATAGGCCGAGATACCCGTGACTATCGCTTATAGCTGTTGTTTCATGTGGTGCTGTTGATGTGGTAAAATGAGTAGCCTATGGCTAATTAAAACTTGTAAGTCCCATCGCTGTGTGGGAATGATTCGCGCGGGTGCATGAGAACATTTCGCACTGTTATTTTGGAGACCCCCCTGATGCCCCTCTTCAGACTGGCCCTGGCTGAGCTGTAGGCCTCTGTGTCGCCTGCTTTGAAGGCAGTGTTGCGTACCTGCAGCAGTGTACAGACCTCTCTGTTCCTCCAGGGTGTAGTCAGGATATCCACGTCAGCACTTTTCCAGCACATCAGACCATTTCTGGGAAATGAGACCATCTAAAAATGAAACTTAAAAAACACTTTCTCTTTTGTCTTTATCTTTATTGAACATAAAGATATGTCTTTATCTTTATTCTGTTCAATAAAGATAAAGACAAAAGAGAAAGTGTTTTTTAAGTTTCATTTTTAGATGGTCTCATTTCCCAGAAATGGTCTGATGTGAATGAATGAATGAATGGTCTTTATTGTCATTGATATAGTACAGGTACCAAACAACGAAATTTGGGAGGGGTGGCTCCCCTGGTGCTAGGGAAAAAAAACTAAAAAACAAGAAGGGAAAGGAACTGGTTTACATAAATAAATAAAGGCTATGTACACTATCCACTATACTATACTATACAAATAAAACACTGTGCTGTACTCTATGCTATGCTATACCTATTCTAACATTTCCTATTCTCTGAACCTTATGTACCCTAGGGTTGTCATATTGCACATAGTGTTATTGCACATTCATTTAAAGTGTCGCAGTTTGCAGGTTTGAAATGTACACATTTGTGTTTCAGTATTACACTTGATTTCAATCTAGTAGCTGCCATCAATTTGTCTAGATTGTCCAGGGCCTAGAACCTAGGTCTTTGCTGTGTTCAGGGCCTGAATGGCCCTGGGGTAGAAGCTGAGCTTCAGTCTGTTTGTCCTTGCGAACATGGTCCTGAACCGCCTGTTCGAGGGCAGCCGAGCAAAGTGTTCGTACCCAGGGTGGGATGGGTCTCTGGAGATCTTGGAGGCCTTCCTGAGGCAGCGTGTGTTGTACAGCTCTTCCAGAGCGGGGAGGGGGGCGCCGGTGATCTTCTGGGCCGATCTCACGACTCTCTGTAGCGCATTCCTCTCTGCGGCTGTGCAGCTGGAGAACCACACGCAGATGCAGTAGGTGAGGATGCTCTCCACTGCGCAGCGGTAGAAGGTGATGTGCTGGAAAAGTGCTGCACGTTGCACAAGCGATGAAAAACAAATTCCTTTCTAATGTCAAATCACTTGATTCCTGTATTAGCGTAACATTAGATGAAAGCACAATTCATGGACGAGCATACATGATTATTTATGTCAGGTGCGATGTCACTGGAAATGGAGATGTTGACAATGTGTCGTGCTAACAGGGAAAGTGAATGGACTGTATAGCAAAAACAACAAAATGATAGGCCGAGATACCCGTGACTATCGCTTATTGCTGTTGTTTCATGTGGTGCTGTTGATGTGGTGAAATGAGTAGCCTATGGCTAATTAAACCTTCTAAGTCCCAACGCTGTGTGGGCATGATTTGCGCGGGTGCATGAGAACATTTCGCACTGTTATTTTGGAGACCCCCACAAAGCTCAGCTTATAACTCGAACCCTGTGTGTACCATTTTCATTGTTGATCATCCAAGAGGTCAGTTTGCTCTATTTGCATTTTAGTTTTCAGTTGGTAAACGCAGATGTAAATGAAAAAGGTAGCGCCCAACGTGGGGCTCGAACCCACGACCCTGAGATTAAGAGTCTCATGCTCTACCGACTGAGCTAGCCGGGCGACTGGCTAAAGGGGGGGAGGGGCCATTTAAGAACATGACACCAAGGATACTCCCATGAGTCCAGAGAATTGTAGAATCAACAGAGCAAGCCAGTTTGTTCATCATTAGCAGGACAACTAAAAGGTTAATGAACCAACATTACACACCAGTTTCTATTTTTTTTAAAAACGTTATTAGAAAATAACTAGCAACAGACTGGGTTCCAGTTATGAAGACATCTATCAAAGCTTAGAAAGCAAGTTTGCTCCTTCTCATACTAGGCTTTTTCCCTGATACGCTCGGCGGAGAGGGTGATTGGCTGGCCTTTGCCCCCCCTTGAGGCCCCTTTTAAAAGTAGGGCTTTGGGGAGGGCCAGGAAGATCATGGCTGACCCCGCACACCCAGGACACGGTCTCTTCGCCCCGCTCCCCACAGGAGGGTGCGGTCTCTAAAAACTGTGAAGGCCCGACACTCACACAGCTTTTTCCCCACAGCCATCCGGCTAAATGCTGCTGCCCCCCCCCCCCCTGACCTGACCCCTATCTATCTACCCTCCCTCCACCCCCACCCAGAGAGCTTTGGACTGTCTGGACATGAACACTTGATCACTTGAT
The DNA here is from genome assembly GCF_963989245.1 of Nansenia antarctica. Lineage (NCBI taxonomy): Eukaryota > Metazoa > Chordata > Actinopteri > Argentiniformes > Microstomatidae > Nansenia > Nansenia antarctica. The sequence goes on from NC_137687.1 coordinate 3,458,364, forward strand.
TTTTGCACTTCTTATATTTATATTATGTATGACTCTTGCACTATGATGTTGGTTTGCACTGTCTTGTCCTGTCTTGCACCTGTCCTGCTGTAAACCGTGCTCCACTGTCCCAAACCAAATTCCTAACATGTTTACATGTCATGGCAATAAAGTCTTCTGATTCTGATTCTGATTCTGATTCTGTTTATGTCCAAGTATTGAATAGGTGAGGAAAACCCCCAAGAAATAACAGGCCTTTCCAGACAAAACAAAAGTGAAAGTACACAAACTACAAACACAAAAAGGTAGGGGACATTGTTAGCCCTATAAACCTCTCAAGTCAGGTAGAGATTCTGTCATGAAGTTATCACAAATAACACAACCATTCATATGTTTAGCATTTCCAGTACCTTTTCATTTATGTGCGCTTTTAACCATTTTTCTAACCAACAACAAAGTAATTTATTGAACCACAGTTCTTTGAGTTACGCTTTTTATAATACTGCCACCACTTTTAGGAATCTATGCCCAGTTTTCAATAAATGGGTCACAATCAGTGGTGGACTCAGGCTGTTTGAGGGGCAGGGGGGGGGCGAAAAGAAAAAAAGGGCACCTACTGCACAACATGGGACCCCATCAGTGCACATGGTTAAGTTTAGACCATTGGAGGGGCACCAATAGGGCACATCCTCTAATTTTGCCACTCAAAAGGGCACTTTAGTGGGACGTTTTTCAACTGTGGGGGGGCACATGGTCAAGTTTAGACCATTGGAGGGGCACCAATAGGGCACGTCCTCTCATTTTCACTCAAAAGGGTCCTGTTTTTGCATTTGTATTTGTATATGTTTTTGTTCATGTATATGTGAAAAAAGCATAACTGCACCTACTGTAATGCCAAAACAAATTCCTATATGTGTCAAGATTAATGGCAATAAACGTTATCTGAATCTGAATTAACAATTATGAATATTGTTTGTTCCTGTTTTTTTTTTTTCTACTACCATTTCATAGCAGAAACGGTCCACAAGGTGGCGACACTACACCAAGAATGCTGAGTGGGAGAGTAGACTCTTCATAACGGTGGCCTTGAACAGGTTCAGAAAGGTGTCTGTCTCTGAGTACCAGAATAGGGAATTTCTAGATTAAGTGAAAGTGAAACTACTTCAGATAAAGGGGAAGGGAAAGAGGGAATAGAGAGCTATATAGGAGTCATAATGCACAGGACAGGTGGATCAGTTAGCAGCTACAAACACAGCCAGAGATGGGGGCAATCTACAGTCATTTCTATCCAGAGGTCAGTACATTTTATTACTCTTACTTTTATTTACTAACTTAAATGTTTTGAAAGACCGTTTTAGGTCATTTTATGCGGCCCGCGAGAGCTTGCAAATAATATAATTGACGTATAATACAATTATATGCCGCTTTACAGAAGTATGGTAAACTACAAACCCATAAACTACATTTCCCAGCCAGGGCGGGCCGCTGGCATAAACCGGTAGCTTATGGCCACAACCGCTAGAGGGGGCTACACTGTTTGTGACGTCGATCCGCTTGTTAAGTCTGACGTCAAAAGTGACGTTTAGCCATTTCCGAGTCCAAACCAGAAATTCTCCGCACCAGAGTACCTGTGAACTACAGCGGTAGAATGACAGTTCAATCGTTTTTTTAGACTCGGATCTATTCATACAACTAGGGACACAGCACTTTCCCGTTTTCTCCATATTGTCAGGGTATTTGAGCCTCGGAAAAGCGCTATATAAATATAATTAATTATTATTACTCCGCTACCTGCATCAATTTTAAAAATCTGAATAGTACCAAAATGTCCAAGAGAAGAAAAGCTGATGCAGAGGGAAGGGCAATTTAAAGAGAGATTGAAAACCGAATACATGTTTGTGCTTATGTCTGATTAAACACAAGCCGGTATGTCTTTGCTATGAGGCAGACAGAGCCAAATATACTAACCTTAGTCACCAAGAAAAGCAAGCTAGCAAGAAATATGACGACCACTGGCGGACTCAGGGGGGGCAGGGGGGGCAACCGCCCCTCCTGGTGCCCCCACGGTAGAAAAACGTCTCTCTTAAGTGCCCTTTTGAGTGGCAAAAATGCTCTTTTGAGTGGCAAAAATGCCATTTTGAGTGGCAAAAATGCCCTTTTGAGTGGCAAAAATGCTCTTTTGAGTGGCAAAAATACCCTTTTGAGTGGCAAAAATGCCCTTTTGAGTGGCGAAAATGACAGGACGTGCCCTATTGGCTGCCCTTCCAATGGTCTAAACTTGACCATGTGCACTGATGGGGTCCCATGTTGTGCAGTAGGTTCCCTTTCTTTCTTTTCGCCCCCCCCTGCCCTTCAAACAGCGTGAGTCCGCCACTGCTGACGACACAGCTGGCTGAAGAAGCATGCCGTTATCAGGCGTTTTCATTAGCTGTTGACGAAAGCACTGACAATAAAGTAAAGTGTCTGAGTATATTTGAGTTCACGGTCCTCAAATGGTTTTTGGATCGGAGCACATTTAGCCTATTTGTTGCACCATAGTTCTGCCCCTTTCAACTGCGACCACAAGGTTTAACAAAGTGAATGTGTTTGTGTGGTGGTATTAAGTTAATGTTTGTGTGGTGGTATTAAGTTAATATTTGTGTGGTGGTATTAAGTTAATGTTTGTGTGATGGTATTAAGTTAATGTTTGTGTGGTGGTATTAAGTTAATGTTTGTGTGGTGGTATTAAGTTAATGTTTGTGTGATGGTATTAAGTTAATGTTTGTGTGATGGTATTAAGTTAATGTTTGTGTGGTGGTATTAAGTTAATGTTTGTGTGGTGGTATTAAGTTAATGTTTGTGTGGTGGTATTAAGTTAATGTTTGTGTGATGGTATTAAGTTAATGTTTGTGTGGTGGTATTAAGTTAATGTTTGTGTGATGGTATTAAGTTAATGTTTGTGTGGTGGTATTAAGTTAATGTTTGTGTGATGGTATTAAGTTAATGTTTGTGTGGTGGTATTAAGTTAATGTTTGTGTGATGGTATTAAGTTAATGTTTGTGTGGTGGTATTAAGTTAATGTTTGTGTGATGGTATTAAGTTAATGTTTGTGTGGTGGTATTAAGTTAATGTTTGTGTGATGGTATTAAGTTAATGTTTATGTGGTGGTATTAAGTTAATGTTTGTGTGATGGTATTAAGTTAATGTTTGTGTGATGGTATTAAGTTAATGTTTGTGTGGTGGTATTAAGTTAATGTTTGTGTGGTGGTATTAAGTTAATGTTTGTGTGGTGGTATTAAGTATGGTGTGTACGGTGTGATAGTATTATTCACTTGATGCATGAGTTATAATGAGGGTTTCTAAATCTCATAAATTAGTGGGATTTATGTTATAATAACACAGAGAAATGTGAGTGTGTGTGTGTGTGTGTGTGTGTGTGTGTAATAACCTTTATTTGTATAGCACTTTTCCTGCAAACGTTGACAAACAGTCTTGACTTGAAAATATTTCCTGAGGTTGCATCCCTAGGCTAATGTAAACACATAGGCATCCTGGTTAGAGAAGCGTCATTGCATAGGTGTTCACTGTTTACCCTGTTATAGTTTGGCTTGTTTTTTTGCATTTGGCCTAGTTTCTGCTCTACCTAGTGTCTCCACACTAACGCCCGCCCCTCCATACACCTGAGCTAACAACAGCTATAACTGGGAAAATAGCTCATAGCTATATCTAATGATAAAAGTTAGGTATTTTGTCAAACAAAATGTGCTGTGTTTATGCTGCTTAAGCTAGTTGTCTACCTATATCTACCTATTATCGCCGTTCACTCGTGAGTCAAATGCCGGTAGATTCGCGTCTTGCTCCCTTTAACACATGTCGGCGTTTCCCTGGTTGCGAGATCTAAACTACTAGAACTGAAAGCGGCAGGTAACAGGCACGTAACATCCATTTGCTGTATATATAAATAAATATATTTGACTACCAGCAAGACACCGGAGCACTCGTATCTATAACAAACGCGGAGATTGTATGAGCCCCGCGTCAGTCAGCCTTTCCGTAGAAATACATCGCTCCGTTATATATCTAACGTTACATGTTTTAAGGCTGATCTGTGCATGATAGTGCTGCATTATGTTTATCTATTTATATCGATCTATTCTTGCCAATGTAGTGTATTTTCATATGACGTGGCCATGGCAACCCAACGGCCACGTAGTGAAAGCAACATAGTAGGAGACTCTGTTTGACTCCTTCTTTACTCATCCAGGGCTTGCTTGAGGGCAGAAACATATTTGTCATTTATCTGATTCGTTCCCCTATTCACTAGATAACCGTCCGTTTGTGTTGTTTCTGTTAAGAGAGATAGGGAGAGACACACGGTGGCCTTTTGACAATGCATGTGCAGAGGATGGAATGTCATCATGGGAGGATAATTGCATTGGGGTCGAGTCAGCAAGACGGCCATAACATAGGTTACATTGGAATTGTATTAGACCATAGGGTGAGTTGCATTATAATAAGACAATGACATCCTATTTGCAGGACGGAGAATGGCCTCACCTACTCACTGGTATGCTTTGTATTCAACCAAATTAAAGTAACGTGGACTCTGTTTAGTTGGCTCAGCGAAATAATAGTGACAGGGTATAAAGTCCGCTACGTAGATGGACTCGGCCTCTTTATTTTTTCACATCCATCCTGTGACCGATTCGGACCATCAGCTCCATTGAGGGGCCAAGCTGTGTAACCTGCTTTTTTGAATAAACAAGTCTTAAATTTGCTCACGAACTCTTCTTCATTTTTTAGTAAGTAACAGATACCAAAATATATACGAAATAATGGCGAGACTAGCCCACGAGTTAATTAATAGCTTATAAGTAATTATAGTGACCGTCAATTTTTACATCTCTTCATTCAGCGCCTGGAGGTAAGTACCATTCTCTCTTTCTCTGTCTCTCCCTCTGTGACCCATTGACTTCTTCTTCCCCCCCCTTTCTCTGCTCTTTCTCTGTCTCTCCCTCTCCCTCTGCCTCTCTCTCTCTCTCTCTCTCTGTCTCTCTCTCTCTCTCTCTCTCTCTCTCTCTCTCCCCCTCTCCCTCTGCCTCTCTCTCTGTCTCTCTCTCTCTCTCTCTCTCTCTCTCTCTCTCTCCCCCTCTCCCTCTGCCTTTCTCTCATTCTCTCTCTCTCTCTCTGTCTCCCTCCCTCTCTCTCTCTCCCTCTGCCTTTCTCAAATTGGTTCCCTTTCTCTCTCTCTCTCTATCTCCCTCTCTCTCTCCCTCTGCCTTTCTCAAATTGGTTCCCTTCCTCTCTCACTCTCTGTCTAACTGTCCCTCTCTCTCTGTGTCAGACTTCCAGCTTTGATGTAATTAAATGGTTTTAAGCTGTAAACAAAAGAATTTAGATTTGTGTTGAGTATCTGTTAGAAATATAAGATAATTACAATTGGATTGAATTTAAAGAGCCGGATTTAGAAATCTGTAATTGTACATAAATGTGTAATTGTACGATATTGTGTATCGTGTGTATTGTGGAGCAAAGGATGAATTGCTTCAGTGCGCGTTTTGCGAATGCGCTGTCAGTAGAGTACTAAAGGAAGACGAACTTTAGTAAGTGTCTATATGAAAAGTGTAGGCTTGTCGACAGGAAATTAACGGAAGACGTTTTGTTAATGGGTCGGCAATATTGATATCTTGTGATAAATCAGAAGAGAGTCTGATAATTGTGTTATTGTAATTGTACGATACTTTATCGTGTGTGTGGTATAACAGGATTGTTATGAGTGTAAAGGAATCTGAATTCCTAGTTTGAAAGAGCATAGTCCTGTTTGTGAGAAGACAAGAGGACCATTGTCAGCTAATTACTTTAGTGCCGTCGAGCCTTATGCCTGCAAGCGCTCAAGGCGTTCAAGTACAGAGGCTGTGGAAAAAAGGCATTAGAAAATGTTAGAATGAGATTGGTTTGGTTAGGCAGGGGATTAGGCACCCCGAACCTAGCCAAAAACAGGCGGCGGTGGAATTGCAAAGTTCCGAGGGCACGTTAAATATCTCATATAGTGCTGGGGAGAGACTGAAGGCCCCCCGTGTCTGATGAAGTATGAATGAACATACTACCGTGGTACCGTCTAGTCGGCGCAGCTGTCGCATGTAGGTGTGTGGGCAGTGCGTGGTACGTGGGCGACAGCCCACACCTAGCGGGATGTGAGAGGAAGCTACACCCGTGAACAGGCAAGGCTGGTGTAAACGGTCAAAGTTTCTAGACCCATAGCAAAGTGGGCTAGGGATCAGACCGTCGGTTCCCACCTGGGCGGCTAATCACCGCTACAGGGCCAGTGTTATACATTGGCAGGGGGTCGCTATCGACTGGGTCACCGGCCGGTTGGGTCGCTCAAGAACGTAAGGCCATATGATATGGCAGTAGCGCTCAGCTCAATGTACAGTCAGGCCACCATAAGCTGAAAGCGACGTACAGCTAGTAGGCGAGTGGTGCTTTCTGTGATCAGGGCTCTGAAAAGGAGACGCCTGGGAAGCAGAGAGGCTGAGATGAGATGTCCTTTGGAAAGGACCTCAGCGGAAAGGGTTCCAGCCTGAGACTGCGCCCTGGGAAGAGGGGAGGTCTGAAGGAACAAAGTGGAATAATAAGCATTCCTTTAGAAAGGAACCTGAATTACATTACTTATTTCTTGCAGATAAAATTGGATTCATTTCGCATGGGTTGTGTCGTATTCTAAAAGATAAGGAAAGTGAATTGACCAGTGGGATAGAGTGGTTTGGAGAAATTTCATTGACAGGTCTGGGGAAGGAACTTGCTGCCATCTAGTGGACAGATTGTAATAGTCCAATGGTAACGTTTTCTTTCACAAGATTACATCAATGAAGTGTTAATGACTAAGTCTAATTAATTATGCATTCCTTTCAAATAACAAGTCGATTTCCTTACAGATTGTAATTAATAATTAATCATTTTATTCCTTCCAAAATAAATCGATTTCTTTACAGGTTGTTGTCACTATTCGTATTTTACATCTTTTTATTTCAAGTTTCTATTTCAAGTTCTTTTTCACAGCTTTTGATTAAAGAAGAGCAGAACAGTTTATATCTGAGGATTGAGCAATCAAGGGTTTTGTGAATCAGAAAGCGTGACCTGCCTTTGTAATTTGATAAATTGTGTTGAACAGCCTTTGTAGTTTAATAATTAAAGTTGACCTGAACTATAACTAGTATTGATTGAGCAATTAAGTGATACACATTCATACACAATAAGGGAAAAACATTTAGATTAAAACTAAACTAAATTTGGATTGAATTGAATTGAAATTAAATTGAATTTAAATTTGAATTGAATGATTATTTAGTTATGATTATTAATAATTAATTAATATTAATTAATAGTGATAGTTGATTGTTAGTGATTAATTAGTTATAATTATTTAAATAATTTAAATTAAATTGAATTAAAAATTTTAATTAAATTTAAATTAAAACACACACACACATAGATTACATTTAAGTCAATAATACACAATACCACTGAAACAATCCGTTGTTCTGAATTGTAATGTTCTGTGTAGACAGTTGACGCAGTTAAAAGTTGGACTAGCATCTGTTTAGCAGATACGGCAACAGAAGGTGGGTTGTAAGAAAAGTACACCTTATAGCATATTTTCAGCATATTAAGCAGTATAAATATTTCAGACATGGGAGCCAAACCCAGTAACATTGTGAGGGCTGTTAATACAGACAAGGGAATATTAGCAAATTCATCCCCTGTGGCTATAGTGGAAAAAATGAATCCTCTTGTTAAGGAGATTAGCAAAATGTCAACGAAATGGAATATTCGTTGGGCAGACATTGAACAACCATGGCCAGAAGAGGGCACCTTTGACTTACAATTAATTGCAACATTGGAGATACTTATCAATGCACATAAGGCGCATCAAAAAGGAAAGATTAGATCAGAGAAACGCAGGTTAGAGTTAGCTATTTTAGACCTCTTCAAGGTAGAGGGGCAGAAAGTAGCATTAGCTTGGAATGAGAAAACAGCTCACATGGATCCAGAAAAAAGAGATGAATTGGCCAAAGCAATGGAAGAGAAAGTGAACATTCCATTCTCACACACAGCTCCAATCTCCAGTCCTCCTCCCTATGCCAAGATACTGGAGGACAATTCTCAGCGGATCTACCCTCAGGTCCCCGTCCTAAGTACGAACGGAGCCTTCACTATCAAAGATGGGGGTGATAATGTACTAGAGAGGGGAAGAGCGAAAGTGACCGTGGATTTCGAACCAGAGAACAAGACAGATGACAATGAAGATGGCAGTGGAGGTGAAGGCGAATGTTCCGGTGCTGACAGCAATGCACAGGGAGGTTACAGTGCTCAGATCAGAAAACTAATAGCCAGGGCCGAAAAACAGGGAAGGACAAGACGCTATAAAAAGGGAAAAGAAGAAAGTGGTTCTGAAGATGAGCAGGAGTCTCTGAAGATAGAGAAGAAGAAAGAGAGCTTAAAGCAAAAGAAGAGGATGTCGGAGGAAGAGGAGGAAGAAAGGGTGAAAAAGGATAAGGAGGAGTTAAGAAAGAGGGCAAGAAAACTCCAGAGAAGCCTAAGAGAGGAGGAAAGTTGTATACGACAGATAGAGGAACTGGAAGAACAGATAGCTCAAGTGACATCATTTCATACATCCCAGCCGAACCTCTCAAGAGAATATCGTCAAGTGTCATCACATCATACATCCCAGCCGAACCTCCCAAGGTCTACAGCGACACCAAGGTGGGACGAAAGAACGGAGCCACTAGTAAGCAATTATGGCCTTAGACCAAGAGGGAAGGCATCGGAGGAAGAGGAAATTCAGGGGATCTTCCCGGTGCTGTTTCGAGATAACAAGATAGAATATCGTCCTTGGGGTCATACAGATCTGTCTGAAGTGATCGAAAAACTCCCAGTCCTAGAAGATGGGGGTCACCCTTGGACTAACGAGATGGACGTGAGACTGACAGGGACGCAGGCCGCGATGGGAGACCTGAAAAGACTCTTAGCCTTTATTACAGGATTGGACACCATGCAGGAAATATTGACGAAGGCAGGACTTCATAAATATATCGGTACATCAGTTTATGACCCAGAGCTCTTCGCAGCAAACAGAGGCAGGCTGTGGAAGGCAATCAGAGAGACATACCCTACTCACATTCACCCAGACAATATCATTGTGATGCCACTGGGAGAAGATGAGAATCCCAGAGGTTATGTAGCCCGTGTGCACTCTCAATGGAGAAGTGTGACAGGGAAGGATGCCGAAGATAACCCGTTAGAAAAAGCCATAATCAGGGAAAAGATTCAACAAGGTCTCCCTACCCCAGTTAAGAACAAGTTAGCAGAAGTGGTGGGGCTACGACACATGAACAAGGCTGTTTATATAGACAACGTAGCACACCAAGTAGAATTATTTAGAAAGAAGATTCAGATACAGAAGGCACAAGACGAAGACTCACTCAGAAAACTAACTCAAGTACAATTGACTGAAGGCAAGAAAACCAGAGAGAGAGTGCAGACCATAGCCCTACAGGTCCCATCTCAGCCACAGCAACTGCAAACTGTCCCTCCCCAGTCATACCCACAGGGGCCACAAGGGGGGTATCCATACCCACAGGGGCCACCAGGGGTGCAAGTGGTTCCGTACCAGCCATACAACCAGCCTGGCCAAGGACCACCACAAGAGGGATGGACCGCAGCCGGGAAGAAGATGTTAGGACCATGTTTCCAATGCGGCCAGGATGGACACTTAGCCCGTACCTGCTGGAAGAAGAACCAGGGGGGCGCAGGGGGGAAACAAAAAGGAAGATATAGGCCCCCTGCTACACCGGCTCCAGGAGTGGTGAACCCCTACGGAGGCCCACCAGCTGGGCTATAGGGGTGCCCAGAAGATCCGAGAGGGGGGTGCCAGCTGGTGGTGACGAACAGGCCTGAAGATGAACCTACCATATGGGTGTCGGTCAACCAACGTCCATTAGAATTGATGGTGGACAGTGGAGCAGCCTACACCTGTCTGAAGCCTGAAGATGCCACGCACCTTCCTATGTCTGGGAAATATGTGAAGACAATCGGATTCGAGGGAATTAAACAGCTGATCCCTACTACTGAGCTTGTAAGCTTAGAGTACAAAGGACAGAGAGCAGATCTGTCAATACTTGTATCAGAACACACGCCAATAGGGCTACTAGGGAGAGATGCACTATGCCAATTGAACTGTACAGTGAAATGCACACCTGACGGCTGTCGGGTGACAGTGCCACAAGAGAACAGACAGCTGTCTGTCATGATGGACAACAACGCATCTATGGTGTATTGGGTGGGAGGGCTTAGCCCAGACCTAATGGAACCAGCAAGGATGTGGGACAATTATATCCTGGCACACATGTCAGAGGCCAGAAGGCCTACTGATCCATTGCATTGTACACTCCAGTATTTTAGAGAAGTTGCAGATGCAAACCCAGATGAGTGGCTGAAGCATCAGCCAAAACAGGTACAGCTTAGTACAAGTTGTATAATCCTAGGCCCTCAGGGAGTGGCTATGAAGATAAACAGTGACACTTATCTAGATCAGGAGCATAAGATTGAGGGTAGCATCCCTCATGTGACACTTATGATATCTGAACACTATAAACAGAAGCATTTAGGGGCAATGATGGCAGACTCAGAAAAAGCCAGATTTGTAACGACAAAAGAAAACCCTGCTATCTGGAGGAGCATTGATGGACAGTTCACAAAACTGATGATCTCTGCTCAAGGAATAGGACATCCGCAGACTGTGAAGCTAATGAACCAGCTAATCCTTCCTGTACAACCTGAAAAAGACCTCAGAGAAGAAATGATACAGAATGTGCCAGCAGACCTGTGGGCAAAGAACAGTACAGACATTGGATTTGTGAAATCAGCTCGTCCATTGAGAGTTGAACTCATACCGGGTGCAAAACCCCCTTGGAAAAACCAATACCCATTGAAGCAGGAAGCAATTGATGGAATTGAGCCACAGATCAAAGGATTGTTAGAGGCAGGAGTCTTGAAGATAACTCAATATCCGTTAAGTAACACACCTCTTCTGCCAGTAACGAAACCTGATGGTTCATATCGTCTGGTACATGACCTACGGGCTGTGAATGAGGTAGTTGTCAGCTATCCAGCCGAAGTTCCTGATCCTCATGTGCTGTTGACTCAGATTCCATCTACAGCCAAAGTATTTACAGTGATTGATTTATGCGGGGCTTTCTTTTCTATACCTCTTAGTGTAGAAAGTCAAGGGTTATTTGGGTTTACCTACAAAGGTCAACATTATCAATATACCAGAATGCCACAAGGGTACAAACACAGTCCTCATGTTTTTAATCAGGTCTTGAAGGAGGACTTAGACGGGTTAGGGCAGACGATAAGTAGTACTGCCATTCAGTACATGGATGACATACTCCTTTGTGCCCCAGATGAAGAAACATGTCACAGGGATTCCGTTAAACTGTTAAAGGTTTTGGCGGAGAAGGGACACAAGGTGTCTAAAAAGAAGCTACAATATTGCCAGGAAAAGGTAACTTACTTAGGACAATCTATTACACAGGGACATCGCAGTGTCACTAACGAACACTTGGAAGCTATTCAGAAGGCTCCAAAACCACGAACGGTTAGGGAAATGATGATGTTTTTGGGCATTACTGGGTATAGTTCAGCATGGGTGGAGGATTACACTAGACTGGTCGCTCCATTGAGGGGGATGATTAAGGAAACAGGTAGTGATAAACTCCAATGTTGCATTACTTGGACAAGGGAAGCTGATTTGGCGTTTGAGACAATTAAACACAAATTACAAGAAGCGCCAGCTTTAGCGCTTCCAGATTATTCCAAAGAATTTGGATTGTATGTTTCTTCTTCAGCCAAAGGGAAGTATGCCTGCGCTGTTCTTACGCAACCAACAGGCATTGGACCTAGTCCACAGCCCATAGCCTATTACTCTGTCGCATATTCAGAGGTAGAAATGGGTTTCGCGCCATGCTACAGAGCAATGGCCGGGGCATATCTTATGTACGAGAAGGCAACAACCTTAACAATGGGGTACCCAATTACCATTCTCTGCCACCACAGTCTAAGGAATCTTTTGAATCAAGGCAAGTATACTTTGACGATGCCTAGGATTAGGAATTATTACAGGATGTTGGAAAGAGAAGATGTAACATTACTAAGATGTAACACACTTAACCCAGCAGAGACCTTGCCAACCCCAGAAGATGGGGAACCACACGATTGTGTGAAGGAAGCTATGAGGTACTCTAAGCTTAGAGCAGATCTACTAGCTTTGCCTTTAAAGGAAGCTGACGTTGAGTATTGGACTGATGGATCTTGTTACCGGGTAGGAGAAAGTTTACGTGCTGGGTATGCCATAGTCCGATCCCAAAATTCAGGGTTCATTGTGGAACAAGCCGAGGCTGTTCCTCAGCCTTGTTCAGCTCAATTGGCTGAGTTAATTGCCCTCACAGAAGCATGCAACTTGGGAACCGGACGAAGAGTGACAGTGTACACCGACTCTGCCTACGCCCATAATGTGTGTCATCTACATGGAGCTGTATGGAAGGGACGGGGTTTTAAGAAAACTGATGGTTCGCCTATTCAGCACCACGCTCAAATCATGAAGCTGTTACAAGCCATGATGAAACCAAGGGAATTAGCCATAGTGAAGTGTGCCGCACACAGATCTGACTCATCACATGTCACACAAGGTAACAGGGCTGCAGATGATGCAGCCAAAGCCATTACAGGAGCAGACAAAGCAGGTAAAGTTCTGCTGGTCACACATGAAGCACAGTTACAGGGCATGGTCACGCTTGAGGATTTGTTGATGTTACAGAGTGGGGCAAATGCGCTAGACAAAAACCTATGGTTAACAAGGGGGGCTAGTCAGGATGACACAGGTCTATGGAGAAATCATGAGGGACTGGTTGTGGCACCCCCAGATTTATTAGGCATGCTGATACAGGAAGCCCATGGATTAGCTCATGTGGCCAGGGGGGAGGTAAGACGCAAGATCACCAAGGAATATGGTTTTTGGGCTCCATATTTATTGGAACAAATAGACCATATCCTTGGTCAATGTGTGGTCTGTTTGAAAAACAATATCAGACCTGGAATACCAGTGGGAACTGGGCATATCCCTACCCCAAACGGGCCAATGAAACACTTGGTGATTGACTATGTGGACATGATTCGTCCTGTTGCAGGATACAGGTACATGTTAGTTGTAGTGGACAGGTTCAGCAGATGGGTAGAAGCATGCCCCACTCGAAAAAAGGATGCTCAGTCTGTAGCAAAGTTCCTATGCAGGGAATTCATACCTAGGTTTGGAATTCCAGATAGGATAGCGTCAGACAATGGTAAGGAATTTGTGGATAAGACGGTAAAGCTTATACTACAAAAGTTGGGAATCAAGCAGAGATTTGGGTGTATTTACTCACCTCAAAGCCAGGGGATGGTAGAGAGGATGAACGGGGTCCTTAAGAACCGTCTTTCTAAGGTCTGTCAGCATACAGGTCTTAATTGGGTGGAAGGACTCCCTCTTGCATTGATGGCCTGTCGTTCCAGTGAGATTCGAGGGCTGCACTTGACTCCCCATGAACTGGCTATGGGGAGAATAATGACAGCTCCCTGTGCACGAACCAGTGGGAAAGGGCCAAGTTTGGCTCTCTTGGAGAGTGACATGAAAGCCTATGTACAGTACATGACTAACCGGCAAAAGAGTATCTCTTCTTATGTGCTCCACAAACAGGAACGTGAAGAGGAGGTGAACGCACAGGAGAGGAAGGACGCGTTGCAACCGGGTGACAAAGTATACGTGAAGGTCTACAGACGGAAGTGGCATGAGGCTCGACGGGAAGGACCATACGAGGTCGTTCGGTGCACTGGGACTGCCATCCAAATCAAGGGGTCCCCCACCTGGTATCACGTTCATCACTGCATCAAGGCACCCAATGAGGACGATGAGGGAGAGCCTCAGCAGGATGGTGAGGAGACCCCTGGGGACGAGGAAGTCCACAGCTTGGACATCCAGGCTGACGAAGATGTTGGTGAGTATCTGCGCCGTGATGCAGATGATGAGGGGGGCCTCGTCCCAGACCCTGTCCAGCCCAGAGACGAGTGGGCCAAGGGAGATCGTGAAGGATCCAGTGACTGCGACACCCCTCTTGGGGGTTCTACCAAGCCTGGTGTTGCCCCTGTTGTCACCCCTTCCGACCCTGACAATGCTCCAGACGGAGATGTCAGCAACCCGGGCGGCTGCCCGGACCAAGGTACCATTGAGAGACACAGACCTGTCAGTGATACACCCCAACCAGACAGATCCCGTGATACACCGAGGCCAATTAGGAGGAAACTCAAGCCATGCCGTTTCAGAGACTAATATACCCCTTAGTGTTCCTACCCCATTGACTTCCTTGGACAATGCTACACTTCACTCACACACTGTTATGCCTGGACGTCAGAAAAGATTTATCACATTAGGTAGAGCTTTTATTTGCCCACATTCACGTTGTACTGTTGATGATTGTTTGATCTATGCCTCGACTGAATTGGCTGAGTGGTACTTACTGGATGCCAAATATATTACACTTACACAACAGTTAATGTCAACACTTGTGACATTAACTAATGTTGACAATGAGGTGAACTCGTATTGGTGTGCTAGACGTAATATCGGTGAACAGGTGTTTGACAAATCCAACAATTTCAAGGACAAAGTTTGTAGTAACATTCCTGACTTTCCACACGACTTTTTGGTGGACTGTAGGGAATTTGTGCATGAATATATTTTTCCAGTTGAGTTACCAGGAAAGGTTAAAAATGTTGCTGTAAAGGCTTCTACGAAGGCGATTGTAGTCGCTACTGACGATTATTTGTTGTATGATTCTAATCACCTGGGGACACGGTCCCACCCTAATTCTGCCACTAGTATCATGAAAGATTTTGCTTCAAAAATGAATTATTCTGATTGCTGGATTTGTCAACAGGTCCCTGTAAGTACATCTGCTCCTATGTTTTTCCCCATACCGTTAACTAAAGCAGAATGGTTTCATTATAATTGGCAGGGTTTAGCCCAATTTGTTTTACAGGGCAAGAACCAGAGCTCTTCTTGTCAGCCCAGCACGATTCTGGTTCCTTTAAATTCTTCCTATGCAGGTGTGGATATTGGTGTGTTGGAACGTCTGACAGCAGCAGTTAACGAACACCATAGGCCTAGCGGTGTGGGGAAGGTTATTATTGATAGGCTTACACATTTGTCACAACCAACAGGTCCGAAGAAGATATATATTATCCAAGCTATGTTCGTTCAATTGAATGGTACTGCATTGAGTCCTCATCTGTTATGTTCTGGGAGTGTGACTTCTACACGGTGGAGAGGTTCAGTTGTTATTTCTGGATTGAAATGTAAAGTTGTTGATTGTGCTATGGTGCCTCAAATGAAATTACATGATACCAATACTACCAGACGGCAGAAAGGCACCACGCAGCTTAAGGTCATGCCTCTCGTAAATATTACAACCTGTATTGACATACAATCTCGGCCCAAGGGCAGCGCGCTTCGTCAGCTAGGGGCCGCGTCTTGTATAGGTGGTGTCATTTTCCCGTATCCTGGTACGGAGCTTCAACTCCCGGAGGGTGTGTTTCTTGTGTGTGATAATAATGCATTCTCTAAGCTTCCTGCTTTGAGTGAGGGACTTTGTTATTTAGCTCATCTGATACCTTTGATTAGGAAAGTTACTCGGGAAGAGATGTCTGTACTTCACAAACAAGCAACCCATCGTAGTCGTAGGGCGTTATCTACCGCTCAGAAGTTTTTTGGCCTAATATTCCCAAGTTATGGTGTCTACAACTCTCAGACTGAATTAAGTGCCCTATCATCCGTTCTTGAAAAACACATTAATGCTTCGGATGCTGTAGTATCTGCCCTGGCTACTGAATTGACTGAAACTAAGAATGTAGCTCTCCAAAATAGAATGGCTTTGGACATTATTTTGGCCAGTCAGGGTGGTACTTGTGCTTTGATAGGCGGTGAATGTTGCAGTTATATTTCGGATTCTGGTAACGCTCTGTATGATTTCCATGAATCTAACAAGAAGGGTATAGAGGATTTACGTAAAGAACACGGTTGGAATACATTGGATTTCTTTGATTCTGCTTTTTCAGGTATTGGTAATATGATCAGGTCCGTCGCTATTATTCTTGTTGTCATTATCATCTGTATTATGTTACTTGGTATTTTAATCAAATGTTTTGGAAAGTGTATTTCTGATGTTCCGGTTAATGCTTTAATGATGGCCGACATAGCTGATGAGCAAAAGCTGGATTCTGCTTTGCTTTCTGATTTTGTTTCCTCTTTTGATGATTTGTTTATTAAGTGATGTTTTGTGATTGTTTGCTTCGGTTCCTGTTTGTTTCTTTCTATATCATGTGATTGATGTCGGTTGTGAAGTGATGTAATGGTTACGCGACAATGGAAGCTCCTGACTATGAAAGTGTTATCAATCTGAGACAGCGGTAAAGGCTGTTCTCCAACTGGGGCCATGTGCTAGCAACCTCTGACCCTGCCGCTTCGGACGAGGGAAACATCGGTCGTTGGAAATTTCTGTATCTCAGTTTTTGTATTATGCATGATGAACTGAGTGATGTGTTGATGTGTTGATGTGTTGATGTGTTGATGTGTTGATGTGTTGATGTAGTTGATGGGTTGATGTAGTTTTTCTGTCTGTCGTTTAGTTTCGGAACACACTCTGCGTGTTCCGAGGGGGGCTGTGTAGTGTATTTTCATATGACGTGGCCATGGCAACCCAACGGCCACGTAGTGAAAGCAACATAGTAGGAGACTCTGTTTGACTCCTTCTTTACTCATCCAGGGCTTGCTTGAGGGCAGAAACATATTTGTCATTTATCTGATTCGTTCCCCTATTCACTAGATAACCGTCCGTTTGTGTTGTTTCTGTTAAGAGAGATAGGGAGAGACACACGGTGGCCTTTTGACAATGCATGTGCAGAGGATGGAATGTCATCATGGGAGGATAATTGCATTGGGGTCGAGTCAGCAAGACGGCCATAACATAGGTTACATTGGAATTGTATTAGACCATAGGGTGAGTTGCATTATAATAAGACAATGACATCCTATTTGCAGGACGGAGAATGGCCTCACCTACTCACTGGTATGCTTTGTATTCAACCAAATTAAAGTAACGTGGACTCTGTTTAGTTGGCTCAGCGAAATAATAGTGACAGGGTATAAAGTCCGCTACGTAGATGGACTCGGCCTCTTTATTTTTTCACATCCATCCTGTGACCGATTCGGACCATCAGCTCCATTGAGGGGCCAAGCTGTGTAACCTGCTTTTTTGAATAAACAAGTCTTAAATTTGCTCACGAACTCTTCTTCATTTTTTAGTAAGTAACAGATACCAAAATATATACGAAACCAATTCCTTATTACCAGTGGAAAGGGGGAAGGCTAAAACACTTTGAATGGAATAGATAGGACTTTCCGTTCAATGGAGGAAGCATGATACTCGCGAGTTCATCTCGCTTTTCCCCCCGTTGATGTATTAAACAATCTAAGCAATCTAATCAGAGCAGTTGTTATTATGTAATATTATTGATGGATGAGCCATTTTTGATGGAGAGCAGTGAGCGGATGACTGGATGTGAGCATGTATTTGAGTGTCACCTTTTTGGACCATCACCAGTTTGCACCCCTGGCACTGTGCCCACATACAGTATTGTTGTGTCTATGTACTGCATATATATTAACACACAAGCATGTGTTTTTTATTACTGAACACATTTTTAAAATAAATTGTACAACAGTTGTACACTTAAATGTCTGCTTGCTATTGCCATTTTCCTGGACTTTCTAGGAAATTTTCCCCCCTAACTTTCAGAGCTAGTTATTAATTATGTTATGACTAAAAACCAATAATAATCGAATGCAGAGGCAATTATGTAGGCTAATACGATAAAGAGTAGATATATTTATATAGTCTTACAGTTACAACCGGCCCTTTGAGGACAACCATAATGTGGCTGATGACATTGAGTTTGACACCCCTGGTGGACACTCACTGTACAGCATCTCAAGGAAAACATATAACATTGAGTATTGAGTAACCAGAGTAATGTCAGCTAATTTCCTATGTGGCAAACAACAATGGCGCCTCTATATGGCACCACGTGGAGGACATCCATACATTTTGTAGGCCACAACATGAAACAGCAATTGACATATTGTTCATCCACGTGTTAATATACCACAGAAGACCACACATTTGACTAATATCCAACACCTATCCCATCCTATCAATTCAATTCAACTTTATTCACCATGTGCAGTGCACTAGGAACATGATTTGGTATTCTACCATACTAAACAAGCTACAGTACATACAACAACAAGACGACAACACGACAATACTCAAGACAAAATATACAGTACCAATATGAGTGGATATTATGAATAAATATACTGTACAACTAAGTGCAAGAACATGTAAAGTGCAAGGTGCAATGATCAGCAGTTATTGAGGAGGGCTATGGCTTTGGGGAAAAAACTGTTCAAGTGTCTTGATGTTTTTGTCCTGGTGGCCCTGTATCCTGTATCCTACTCAAACATTTGTTTCTAAAACCATTTCATATCATTTGTTAGCCTGGTTAATCCTCGGATGAAGCGTAGGCCTACCTTATATCGGCGGAGACCACGAGGAGAGGCTTGGTCGACGCGTTCGGGGAAAAAGGCTTTGAGTCGCGTGCATTATAGCCTAATCATTTTTGTTTTATAATAATAATAATAATAAATTTTATTTATGGGCGCCTTTCAAGGCCTTTCAAGGCTCTCAAGGAGAGCTCCAACAGAAATTAGTTGCACCTCTGTATCAACTGGAGTACCGACCGACCAATGCCCTGACTGCCATTGCTATGATGTTTGGTTTTGGTACCTATTACACTTTTTAAACGTTACAAAAAAAACGTTACAAAAAAAGTGCACTTTTTTACATGGAGGTCTCTGGAAACCAAAAGATGCAATTTTTCAACCACTGCCTATCATCTACCTAGTCTAACCTAATAGTCTTCCCTGAGAGAAGCTCTGGGGGAGGTGACACAATACCCATCTCGAACAAGAACTAAAAATGGCACGGGTACTGTTGGCAGTGGAGAAAGGCTAAAGAACAGGGCCAAACCAGGCCGACCCGGGTCGGCCCTGTAGTGGAAAAGCGCCAAATGTGTGATTTCCCTCAAACAATCTTTTCTCTGAAAGACGACTCCATGGTTAAGTTAACGGCTTAATATTCCAGAGAAACTGTCTTTCTGCTGTAGCCTACAGAATGCTGTAGAATGCTGTAGAATTCTGCAGAATGCTGTAGGCTACAGCATTCTGTAGCCTACAGATACCTTAGTGCCGACCCTCCACACAACAACAACATTCTTATTTTGAGCAAGGGGAAGAGGACAACTATGCTGAGGTGCATGCCCAAGGTAGGAACTTTATAAATAGGCAGAAATATAGCTGGCAACTTTGTACACGTATTTACAAAACAATACGCAGGACGATGATAATTAGTAAATTCTTGTAGCACTTCTTAGGAGCCGGCAGTAACATTTCACTGTACATTGTACCTGTACGATATGCATGTGACAAATAAAATTAACTTGAACTTGAACTTGAACTTGTACACTGAACATAAACTGAAATAATGAAAAGAGAGCTCTCAAAAAAAGAACCAAAATAAACACAGACACGTTTTTTTTACTTAATTCACTTTTTATGACAAATACAAGATTTCCATTAATTACCAGCAAAAAAGTACCACTATTGTTGTTTTTTTGGCATTGAGGAAATACTGAGCTATAATAAGGCTATTCATACTGTAGCAGAATCCGTTTCAAACGATATATTAAGTATGATAAGGAAACAACACATAGAACTGAATAAATATGACATATTACATATTAATGTCAATTTACAAAACCATATTTTCATTACATAAGTCCAGACTACAGTTTCCAACCCTTTGTTTTCCGATATCAAGCTCAACAGATCCCAGATAGGCTCATGTGATGAGCTGCCTCCTTCAACTTTGAAGCCGGCAATCAAACTTCAAAAAAAAAAAAAATTCAAGAAAAGCCCAATGCCCTGACATGCCGGTGGATCACCTTGTGACCCTCAGGCCAGTTCTAGCATTCTGGGAAGAAGGACCACACTTTGTCATTGGCCTCTGTTTGAAACAGGCCAATGAAAGTCGTATATAGGCTATTAGATTTGAGATTTTACAGGACAATTATGTCAAGCCCAGTTCAATGTTCAGCTTTGCTCTCGTGCATTTCTCAGTGTCTTAAAGAGGCATCTTTGTAGGCTCTGTCATGCCAAACCGTGACACTGCCAAATTTCGCCCGGGCCATCAACAGGGGTCGGTTGCACCACTTCTTACTAAGTACTAACTAACCCTAGTTATAGCGTACGTATTTACTAAATCAAGATTTAGTCACTACTAAACTTGAATGGGTTGCACCAAGCACACTAGTTATGTAGAACGTAGCTAGTAACTACTAGGGGTTTAGTAACCACTAAATGCCTCCATTTAGTAATGACTTACGCCAAATTGGTGCAACCCAGGCCAGCCCATCAAAATCTAATCGTTCGAACGTTCGACGTGCGTTCCAGACTAGGGCCAAAATCTGTCCGCCTGTGACGTCATTCTACTGCTCTGTGCTTACTACCACAGCAGATGAATGTGTGTATCTTAAACGGTGAAGACAAATGTAATCTTCTTGCACTTGAATAGCATTAAGGTTGATGCAGGCTCACTAGTCAGCTATAGCTGATGTAATACATAACATTTTATATGAAAACACCTGCTAGCATGCTCATTTCACACGTAATTCGCTCCGCTAACGTAGTACGGAGTTGGCTAGTTAAACCACATCAGTGATAAATATAATTCCATAACTGCATACTACTACGGAGCACACACACACACACACACACACACGCGTACACACACACACACGCACGCACGCACGCACGCACACACACACACACACACACACACACACACACACACACACGCACGCACGCACGCACACACACACACACACACACACACACACACACACACACACACACACACACACACACACACACACACACACACACACACACAACGCGCAATCAGCAGGAAGAGAGCGCGGAGAGCACCTCGGGTTGGGAGAGCCCTATAAGACCCCGAATATCAAATAAAAGCAGAACGGAATAAACGTTCTTAAATACAACGTTATAAAATCCAGGTGTGCCGCACTACAATCCCATATTACGGGGCTTCAGCTGGACAACGGGGCTTTTTCCAGCTCCATTCACATGGAATAACCATAGCGCTTGCAGCGTGCCTTGGTGACTGTATTCGGAAAAGTGGAACTTTACGCACGCTGATCAAAGGTACTGTGGTAAACCTAGGTGCCATACAGCCACTCTCCGACTCCAGTTTGGGGCGCTCCTAACAACTGAGGAGCGTTCCACGCTAACGTTCCACGCTAACATTCCACGCTAACGTTCCACGCTAACATTCCGCGCTAACGTTCCACGCTAACATTCCACGCTAACATTCCACGCTAACGTTCCACGCTAACGTTCCACGCTAACGTTCCACGCTAAGCACCGTGTCGACGGGTCCCCCGGCGGCTCCGTCACTACGAGCCTAGCCGACACGGTGCCACAACGCGCAGACCCCGTGGGAGGGTCTTGCCACCTGGGCAGGTTAAGTGCCTTTTTAATGTGAACATATAGGTTGTGTGTTGTTATTATCTGTGTCTGTGTTTTTTTTTGGTGGGGGGGGGATTGTTAGATTTTTGTAGGTTTTTAAATAGTCTAAAACAGAGGGGTTAATTGGTGGGATCTGAGGCTGGGGGAAGTTAGCTGTTGGGTTGGTTTTGGCCCTAGTCTGGAACGCAGTCGTGACGTGTTTCCGGGTCCAACGTTGGCTGAGGCGCTGTCTTCGAAATGCCGAAATAATCATAATAATTAATTATATTTATATAGCGCTTTACTGAGGCTCAAATACCCTGGCAATATGGAGAAAACGGGAAAGTATTGTGTCCCTTGTTGTATGAATAGATCCGAGTCTAAAAAACGATTAAACTGTCATTCTACCGCTGTAGTTCACAGGTACTCTGGTGCGGGGAATTTCTGGTTTGGACCCGGAAATGGCTAAACGTCACTTTTGACGTCAGACTTAACAAGCGGATACTGGCTGTGATATTGGAGGACTAGATGTTATGTGCCTAATGCCCTAGACCCTTGATGGCCACTCTCTTGTTACTTGTCGCTTTCAGAATTTTACAAGTCTCGCATTGAATTTAACTTCAAGTGCTGAGCTGTAGTAAATAAACCACAATACAATACATTCTCCACCATTCATTCCCCTTAGTGACTGATCACATTAGTCACCCTACCATATCGAATATCAAATACATCATCAACATTGACTTACACCAGACGTATCATATTGATATGTACATTTATATATTTTTTTATATTTAGCAGACACCTTTATCCAGTGACTCTACGGCATCGTTATCAACACCCGTATCGCTGACCACACGGCTGCGTAGTACAAGGGAATACGATACGGAAACTCCCTTGCAGAGTTTTAAAAAGTTAACCGTCAGCTCTCGAATGGTGGGGCCGGGTGCAAAGGTTATCAAAGCATCGTGGAAAGCATCAAATCCGCGCCGTGGAGCCCCTGTTCTTATTGATGTTCATTATTCTCTAGACAATGATGATCTAATTATTGATTATTGATTACTGATCACCGAACATGAATGATTGATTGAATAATTGAATGATTATGTTCTTTGTTTTGGAGAACAGCCCAGTCAGCTGAACCCTTCACCTGCAGCACCTCACACGTGAGTATACAGCCAATGTTAGATAGGTTTTGCTACACAGGTCAAAGTCCAAGCCTAGAAGCAGCATAGGCCTACTTAGATTAGATTCAACTTCATTGAATACCATTTATAAGTACCAGACAACGAAATGCAAAGGACAAATATTGATATTAAACATGGTAGTGATAAGTGATAGGTACAGTATGGCAAGTGCGGTAGTTAGAGGTATATAGAGTTAGGTCCGGAAATATTTGGACAGTGACACAATTTCCATAATTTTGGCTCTGTACGCCATCACAATGGATCTGAAATGTGAAATGTGAAACAATCGAGATGCAATTTAAGTGCAGACTTTCAGCTTTAATTTAAGGGGTGGAACAAAAATATAATATGAAAGGTTTAGGAATTGCAACCATTTTTATACACAATCCCCTATTTTCAGAGACTCAAATGTAATTGGACAAATTAACATAATCATAAATAAAATGCTACGTTTTAATACTTTATCGAGAATCCTTTGTAGGCAATGACTGCCTGAAGTCTGGAACCTATGGATGTCACCAAATGCTGGGTTTCCTCCTTTGTGGTGCTTTGCGAGGCCTTTACTGGGGTGCAAACTTGTCACCTTTCGGCGAAATTCGCAGTTTGTACCTCAAAATAGGTCACCCATGTGAATCGCATAGATCTGCAAAAAAAGAATTAGGGTTAGGGTTAGGGTCATCCAAGTCACATGATGCCCGAGCTAACATCTTCCTCTCTGCTAAACTCGTATAACTCGTTGTGATAACTTCACAACAGGATTTTACAGGGTTTGTTCAGACTATCGTAATTCTTGAACTATGTGCAATCGAAAGCAGAGAAGTTGCACTTTCTAACCATTTAGGGTTACTACGGTAGTTTGCAAAAAAAATAGTATTTTGTGAGTGGTGTTTTAGCTGTATTTTATACTTTAGTGAGTTTCTGTACATATGTTTGTGAAATGTCACGAAGACCATCTAGGGTAACCAAACCACTTAAAAGGTTAATCGAGGACGACGATGTAAGTGACGAAGGACTGATTTCTTCTTCTGAACCAGGGTATGTAACGTTAGGTTAGTCCAGGGGTCGGCAACCTGCGCCTGTGGCTCTTTTGCCCATCTTCAGTGGCTCCGTGTGGCTTTGACCACAAATTATATGGAAATTAACAATGGTTATTTATTTTTTACATTTTCATTTATCATTGTTGTTAGTGATTCTTACATTCTCCAATTGTAAAAATGTGTAGCATATGCACCGAATTAAACAAATGTGTTAATATTTTGTCAACTAAAATATGAGTCAAGGCGTACCTATGTTAATTAATTACGGGGCGCCTTTTCTTCCTATTTTTGTAGAGCATCAATAGTGGTAGCTGGGTACTTTTTTTTATAGGGTGCCATTTGGACTTCATAACTTGTGAAAAATAAATTGTTGATTTACCTATATTTTAATGTTCTATTATATAAAGGACATATCTAACTTGCTGAAAAACATAGTGGTCGAGCTCAGGCACCTAAATTGTATTTTATTTAGAATATTCTGTTAGCTGAATAGGGCTAACCTAGTGGACACTAACAGGGTGGACATTTTGAGTTAAAGTTAGCCGTTAGCCTGCCTGTGTTAGCATAATGCCTAGCATGACCATGAATACTTGATGAGGAATCTAATTTGCACTAAAACAGCAGTAGTGCAAAGGGTAATTGAGTGTATTTCTTTGTAACACTACCACTATCACATTTCCAGTTTTTCACTTTTACTGAGTCTTTATAATTAATTTCTCTTTAGTGGTTTTTAGAAGAATGCTTATAATTTTTTGTGTGTAAAAGACACTTTTTTTCAGTAGGCCTAGTGTGTTTACAGCAGAATACATCCGTTTTCCCCTACACAGATCTACAGAACAAGGAGATGAGATAGATGGGTGTTTACCCAAGTCAACACAGCAAGGAGACGAGATAGATGGGTGTTACCCCAGCCCAGCACAGCAAGGAGACGAGATAGATGGGTGTTTCGACGAGGATGTAAGTAGAGACCCCTCGTCTGCATCTCAGTGAAACAAACTACACCTCATGGAAGTGGTATCTACTACTTACTTAGCCAAATGTATTTGTTGTAAATCGCTTTGGATTAAGGTGTCTGCTAAATGCCAAGAATGTAATGTAAATGTAGAACATTTCGTGACGTTAGAATTATAAGGTTCAATCTCCATTTTTGTCCAAATTTTGTTTTTTACATAATCTGATCCATTAGGTGTTTATTAATGCCTGTGTGGTGTTATTTTTTTAAATGTTGACATTTTTGAGTTAGTAATTCATAAAATACAAAGGTTCCAATCTCACAAAACATAATGGAATGTAAAAACTTTGACGCTCAATATCTCTGAACTACCCTAAACGGAGATAGAACCGTATAATTCTAAACGGAGATAGAACCTTATAATTCTAAGCTCACGCTGTGTTAATGAGTGTTCTAAGCTCACGATTTGTCGCCAGATCACCTCAAAGTAACTCCCATCCAAGTCAGAGAGTTAATTTGAGGTGATTTGGCCACACACACTGACTTATTATTTTCCCTAATCACTCCCATTGCTAAAGTTAGCTGAAGTTAGTCGTGGCTATGTAAAAAAATAAACTCTGAACCATGGATTACAGCTTCTCTTGGCCCATAGACTACATTTGGTCTAAAATAGTGAACTATCCCTTTAACACCACACCTAATAAACCATACAAACTTTCCATTTTATACGTGGCAATCAAAAATAAATGTGTGCCCTCTGCCCACTTAAGGCTGATGACTTGAAGGATGTGGACAAGTTCAACGTCGTGGTAAGGTGCGCTGGGAAGACCCTGGATATTGAAGTCTTCCCCCTGGAGAGGGTCTCATCTCTGCTGGAGGAAGCGTGCAAACAGGCAGGGAAGGACAGCAGGAAAATGACTCTAGTTCACAATGGTATAAAAACAATACTGAGAAAGACCATTCTTTTCCTCACAACAATATTAATTAGGATTTTTACTTCTACATCACAAATAAGAATCAGAATCAGAATCAGAAGACTTTATTGCCAAACATGTTAGGAATTTGGTTTGGGACAGTGGAGCACGGTTTGCAGCAGGACAGGTGCAAGACAGGACAAGACAGTGCAAACCAACATCAAAGTGCAAGAGTCATAATTAATATAAATATAAAGTGCAGAGATCAAGTGTTCAAGTGTTCATATCCAGACAGTCCAAAGCTCTCTGGGTGGGGGTGGAGGGAGGGTAGATAGATAGGGGTCAGGTCAGGGGGGGGGGCAGCGGCATTTAGGAGCCGGATGGCTGTGGGGAAAAAGCTGTTTGTATGTCGGACCTTCACAGTTTTTAGGGACCGCACCCTCCTGCCTGAGGGGAGCGGGGCGAAGAGACCGTGTCCTGGGTGTGCGGGGTCAAGACTCTATTGAAGCTATTGTGTTATATGATCCTAACTCACCAGGTATTAAAATGAGTGTGATCTCTTTTCTTTGCAGGGGACCATCTGGATGAGAAAAAGACAGTGCATGACTATAAACTACGAAGAGGAATGTCAGTCTCCCTTATTCGTAAAGCGTAAGGGAACAGTGTCATGATTGAGAGAAGCAGAACAAGATACTTTCATGTATTTGTGTTATTTGATTAAAGCTATGTCATACACTAAGCATTATCATCTCTTGGCCATGAGGTATTACTGTATACTCATTGTCATATGTCGAAACATAGTACCTCTTTGAATGGTAACATATCACAAAGTTAGCACAAATAAACCATTGATATTATATCTGTTACCATTGTGTGTAAGTTTGCTTTTGACAATTTAACAATTTAACTGTTGTTTATTGAGTTTTTGTGATATTGCTTGAAATCCAACTTCTCCTGCAGTTTTTCTCCATTGTAATATATACACACCAAAAATGTAACTATGCACACGAGTCTGAAAACTTAAAGCTCATGTATCGACAACAAGTTTTTTTTTTAACAAAATGGTTAACTCACGTTTTGTGTTTAGAGAAATTGAGCTATAGTTTCAGGAAACGGGCAAAACTGTCAAGCTCTGTTTAATAAGTCCTCTAACATGTCATAGCAGAGACAGTCCACAAGGTGGCGAAACCATACCATAAATGCACTGGGAGGAGGGAACGCTCATGTTATCAAACCAGCCAGACATCTCTGATAGATAATAATAATAATAATAATAATAATAATAATAATAATAATAATAATAATAATACCTTTATTTGTATAGCGCTTTTCCTGCAAACGTTGCAGCTCAAAGTGCTTTAATCATTATATAATCTTAATTTAATTATTTTGTAACTTAAAGGCAATATTAAAAAGATGGGCTTTATATTGTAAGATACCAACCATTGACACTAAAAGTATTCATGATTTATGTGAATAATACATTCATAGTTAAACCAAGACATGTCAAAAACAATGGCAAACGCCGTAGTTATTTTACCATCTCTCACTCTCTAGACGGCAGACCCACGTGATCGACGCGGAAGTTGGCGGTAGACAAACAGCGAAAGGGGGAGTAGAGAGAGTGGATGGGACAGAGCTGTTCCATTGCTTATTTGTTCATTTTTTGCAGCTTTGCAGCGTTGACTTTGCAGGACACTACTGCTACTTCCACAAACAGACAGACTGTGTTTGCAGTCTTTATTTTTACAAGAGTTGCGGATGTTGAATTGGTCGCTAGGTAAGTTGCACAGAACATTTGGATTCAAACTGCTGTCCGATGCAATGCGACCAACAGTAACTTTTGACAGGTGCAACCTTTATATATATATTTTATAGCACTAGCTTTATTACCAGCACCAGGCTATATGTTTATTTTCTAAATATTCCAGACTATTTTGGTTATTGTTGTTATGCAGATACACACAATAGGCTGCACATAAAAGTTGTGTATCTCGGATCAAAATGTGTTTATTATGTTTTAATACAACAACAGTTAGTTTCGACCAAGTCATTTGATTGGACGAGAGGCATTCCATGAGCGCTGATATACAGTATAACAGCACTGGGACTTTTAACTATGTATCACTCCGCCGCACAGGTGTTCTATTAATTAAATGATCGTTAATTAGACTTCATCTAACGGTCGTTATCTATCAGATTATCTATCAGTGTGTTGGTTTCAAACAACGATGCATATATTTTCCAATATAACATTTGAGTTAAATGATGAATGGTCATCAGAAGAGGACTAAGGGAAGGGCCATAATATAATAATATTATACATAATAATACTTCAGTGCAAAAACCTCCAGGTGTGCTGATATGACACCAGCCCGACCAGAGACAAATTGGAGAAGTGCAAAAATGAAGCTAACACTAGTGTAAGGCAAACGACATGGTCCTTGAACTGCTTTCAGACTTGGCTAAGACTTGGGCTTCGTGCTTTTATAACAGTTTAAACTGTTATATCAATGAGCCACCGGTTAGCTGTTCTTGGAATCTAATGCACAATAACTGTACGTGCTGTCTGAACTTTTTCCATTCCAGAGAATCCCAATCCATGAAGGAACTCCAGCAATGTACCATGTTCAGTCCTCTATTCTGACACCATGTCTTGTTTTACACTTTATATGTCATAATTCCTGTAGGACCGAGGATCGTCTTCAACTCTTTCATTGATCAGGTATCAACCGTATGCTAACAGGGTCAGAAACAGAATCAATGAATCAAGACCTTGTTAAATGGTAAATGGACTGACTTAGATAGCACCTTATTCTAGACGCTTTTCAATGGCCTCTCATTCAATACCCATTCACACACACCGGCCTGCTCATTGGGAGCAATTTAGGGTTCAGTGTCTTGCCCAAGGACACTTTTCAGACATGTGGCCAGCCGGGGCTCGAACTGCTGATCTGCCAACCTTGCGATCATTAGACACCGGCACTACCTCCTGCGGCACAACCGCCCCAACAAGGGGTGTGCCCTTACTGGTAATCTCCCAACGCAAACACACTCTGCAGATAGGCTGTATCTGCTAGGCTATTCGGCCCAGGTTCAGAGCCAGAAGTTAATGTCCCAAGCGTGACTTTCTAGTGAGAGCGAGTGACCTATTTTGCTGTTGAAATGAGTACTGTCATTAGTTAATAGAGTGAATAGAGGACGCTATCTGTGTCAATGTAGGCTAATTGTCAATGGACATGACATAACTGTATGTTCATTGTGTCTTTGGGACGTTTCTTTTCAGGGGAAACAGCAATGGTTGACATTGTGTCTGTCCTCTCGTGTCCTTCTTTCCCAGGCTGTCTAAACTGACAACTGAGTTCAACTGTGACAACTGAGTTCAACCCTCAAGTGGCTCTGGGGTCTCAAGCCCAGTGCACACGGTGTGCGATTTTGTCGCACCGCGAATTTGATTCCATTGTTTTGAATGAGACAATGCACACGGCGTGCGATGCAATATTGTCGCACGACAACATTCGATTCTCCATTCACACCCACACACTTCGGTGGTGTGAATGGAGAATCGATTGTTGTCGTGCGACAAAATCGCATCGCACGCCGTGTGCATTGGCCTTCAGACTTCTGAGTCACCCAGTAACGTCTGTGAGGGATCAGAAGTGATCTGGGAATATAGCCCGGCTCTTTCCTGTGATAAAATAAATAAACTTGACTGATGGACATTTGAATTGTATTGATGTGTATATGTTACGGTACATGTGGGAATACGGTACATGTGGGAAAACTAGGGTTAGGGTTAGGTGCTACGTCGACTTGGTACATGCTGGCATGTCTAACCCTAACCGTAGCACCCTAGCACCTAACCCTAACCCTGGTTTTCCCACATGTACCGTATTCCCACATGTACCGTAACATGTGCTTACAAAGGGACACCTAAATGGCTTTCAACCAATGATTGATATAAAAGGACAGAACTAACTACCCTTTAAAATGCCCAGCCATTTATGCTGCCCATATTGTGAGGTTTTTGTCTTTTTCAGAACCTGTGGCCAGCGATGTTCCTTAAATTGGTATAAATGGTAAATGGACTGCACTTATATAGCGCCTTTATCCAATGCGCTCTCATTCACCCATTCACACACACACCAATGGCGGCCAAGCTACCATGCAAGGCGCCGGCCGGCCCGCTCATTGGGAGCAATTTGGGGCTCAGTGTCTTGCCCAAGGACACTTCGACATGTGGCCAGCCGGGGCTCGACTCGAACCGCCGATCTGCCAACCTTGCGATCATTAGATGGCGGCTCCTCTACCTCCTGCGCCACAGCCGCCCCGTGCCTCTGCTTCAAGCTTCAGAGTCCTGCTATAACTTAATCCTCTTAACATTCTAGAATGTTTGTTGTGTTTTCTTTAATTGAACTCTCAGCCGGGTACACTGATTGAAATACATGGTAACCTGGGGTGGATTTAGAAAGAAAATACCATCTTGTCTTGTATACGTCAGACAATTCTTCCCCCCTCTCACCCTGTCTGTGGAGGCTATTCTCCTCCTTGACCCTCCCATTTTGTTATACGGTACTCCTCAATATCTCTCTCTCTCTTCATCTCTCTCTCCTCCTCATCCTCTCTTTCAGGGTCATTTTGAGGCCGGGCCAGTGAGATGACAGAGCTGTGACAGATTCTGTTGGTGTCTGTGTTGGACTGACCTTTGACCTTTAGCCTGGCATGGCTACTGCTAGGAAGAGTGAGTAGAGCCTACCTACTAGTATTATGTATTATGTATGTATTACTGTTCATGTATTATTATATAATATTAAATAATACTATTATTATTATTATTATTATTATTATTATTATTACTACACACATTATTTTATTTTCACAATGCAATACAATCCAATAAAAACAGACTTTACAGGCAAGGTGGTGAGAGATCCCTTAGGACTAGGATACAAAACACACCAATCCTCTTGACAATTTCCTGTATCTCTATCCCTGGCATGATCACTGATGGGAGAGGAGGAGGAGGAGGAGGAGGAGGAGCGAGGGTGTCAGCCAGGGGAGGGTGTCAGCCAGGGGAGACTGGCAGACGTTCGCCTTTTCTCAACAGTTAAGGAACACGACTCCTGGCTGCGACCCTCATCCGTCCATCTGCTCGCTTCGTCCTCAAAAAGCGTTGGAGAAAAAAATATGTAAGGGGAGGAGGAACCTAGATCTTCTCCTCCTCCAATGGGCTTCTAATAGGATAGGATACGAGTGGAGGACGGAGGAGGGAGCGGACACACTAGGAGTCATGTTCCTAGATTTAATAACCTTGTTGGCGCCAGGACGATACAGAGTAGCTTCTTATTGTCCCGAACGCTGCAGCAGGATTCTGCTCTGTCGAACAAGTGTGTCTAAGAATTCAGTGTAACCTAGGAAAAGCTAAGGAACCCCATGGCAACAACACACACAATGCTGGGTGTGACACACAACACATTTCTTTAGTCTCTACCCCCCCCCCCCCCCCCCCCCTGTGGTGATGGGGTCTTTGTCTGGTCCTCACAAAGAGAGCTCTCCCTGGGTCTGTGTCCTGTCTTTGATAAGGTTACAGGATGAGACACTGTAGATTTAACATTTGCACTTCGTGACGTTAGAATTATAAGGTTCTATCTCCGTTTTTGTGAATATTGGGTTTTTTACATAATCTGATCCATTAGGTGTTTATTAATGCCTGTGTGGTGTTATTTCTAAAATGTTGACATTTTTGAGTTAGTAATTAATAAAATACAAAGGTTCCATCTCACAAAACATAATGGAATGTAAAAACTTTGACGCTCAATATCTCTGAACTGCCCTAAACGGAGATAGAACCTTATCATTCTAAACGGAGATAGAACCTTATCATTCTAAACGGAGATAGAACTTTATCATTCTAAACGGAGATAGAACCTTATCATTCTAAACGGAGATAGAACCTTCTCATTCTAAACGGAGATAGAACCTTCTCATTCTAAGCTCACGACTTGCTTCCTATTTCCATGCACTTCAGTGTACTTTTTTATGTGTTGATGGAGCCAAAGACAGGTGTGTGAGTGCGTGCCTATGCCTGTGCACATGGTTATACGTTTGTTTGTGTGCGTTTGTGTTTATGACGTGTTTATAAGACAATAAGTCTTTGCTTAGTATTGTGCACAGCTGTAACAGGAAGTTACTCGCCTCACCTCTTTATCTTGGAGAAAAGGAGACAGAAAGGAGGCTGAGGCACAGAAAGGGAGGATAGCGACAATAGCGTGCAACATGTGACAGACGGAGAGATACAGAAACAGTACGGGAGCCTAGAGGAGAGAGTGTGGTGTGTGATGAGAGAAAGGAGGCAGACAGAATACTCTAATATCCGACAAATGGTTAAACGAAACAGTGATGGGAGACACAGACCGACAGATTTGGCGTAAGATTAGGTACTACTCCATGAGAAGCCAGCCCCCTGTACTCCACTGCATAGTACTGTACACTATGTGACAGCAGCACCGGGATGTTGGCTAGCACAGTGTCCCCTTCCACTGTCTGGGCTGGTGTCCAGAGAATGTGGATTATCTGCCTTGTCTAAAATGCCATGGATCTCTCAGCATCGTGGTAATGAGCAGGCAGTGAGCCCATTGGACGGTATCATCAACCGTCCAATGGGATCTATCGGTCACGCCCACTCGGCATTCTGCACAGAGTTCCCTTTCTCTCAAAGTTCCAGACCACACACACATACACACACACACACACACACACACACACACACACACACACACATACTCACACACACACACACACACACACACACACACACACACACACACATACAGTGCTGTGATGTGAACCCCTTGTGCAATTATAGATTGTTATTATTTTTTTTACCATGAAATCTTTATTTAATTAGAACCACCAGTCTTTTTAATCTGACATAAC
>NC_137687.1:3496140-3533640 GCF_963989245.1 Nansenia antarctica
TGGCGGCAAGCTGCCATGCAAGGCCACTGGGAGCAATTTGGGGTTCAGTGTCTTGCCCAAGGACACTTCGACATGTGGCCAGCTGAGGCTCGAACCGCCGATCTACCAACCTTGCGATCATAAGACAGCAGCTCAATACTCAAATACTTTCAATTACTAATCAATAAAATAATTCAGGAAACCAGAGCTGTAGGTCGTCACAGAGAAAGACGAGCAGGTATGAAT
Organism: Nansenia antarctica; assembly: GCF_963989245.1. Taxonomy (NCBI): domain Eukaryota; kingdom Metazoa; phylum Chordata; class Actinopteri; order Argentiniformes; family Microstomatidae; genus Nansenia; species Nansenia antarctica. The sequence goes on from NC_137687.1 coordinate 3,496,366, forward strand.
GAATGAATGGTTTATTGTCTTTATTGTCTTTATTGTCATTGATATAGTACAGGTACCATACAACGACATTTGGGGTACAATGCAGAGCCGACGTTAGTTCATTAAGAGAGGCCCTGAGCACTCGTTAAGACCTCACATTTATACAGCGTGACGTTAGAATTATAAGGTTCTATCTCCATTTTTGTCAAAATTGAGTTTTTTACATAATCTGATCCATTAGGTGTTTATTAATGCCTGTGCGGTGTTATTTTTCAAATGTTGACATTTTTGAGTTAGTAATTCATGAAATACAAAGGTTCCATCTCACAAAACTTAATGGAATGTACAAACTTTGACGCTCAATATCTCTGAACTACCCTAAACGGAGATAGAACCTTATAATTCTAAGCTCACGACAGGTTGGCAAGGCCTCTCCAGTCCTTCCCAGGATCCTCTGCACAGAGTGATCACAGAAGGTGGAGTCGTTACATTGTTTCCAGTTCCTGGGTGTTCCAGACAGACCCAGGGCAAACAAAGTGATCAAGGTGATCAAGTTCCTTGTGACAATGCAAATGCCAGCAGCACTTGGCACAGTGGCGGAGCTGGTCTCCATTATTGGCTCAGTATATTTCAATATGTACAACCTTCACACAATTTAAACTTTACAATATAGATTTTTATCACCATAGTGTGAGTGTGTGTCACTGTTTCTGTGCAAGGTTAGTGTGTGTCTGTGTCTGTGTCTGTGTCTGTGTCTGTGTCTGTGTCTGTGTCTGTGTGTGTGTGTGTATATATATAATGTAACTGAGGTAACTATACTCCCTTTTCCTCAGACTCAACGGCGAAGGTGGGGGGTGTCCGTTTCTCAGAAGAGGCCGCTGCAGCCCACTCCCATGTGCACTTCGATGATAAGCTGCATGACTCTGTCGTCATGGTGATCCCAGAGGCTGATGGGAACTTCATGGTCAAGGTGGGTTTGGGTTTTACGATTAGCAGAGTGGGTAAATACTAAATAGCCATAGGCCCCTAACTCCCCCATCCACTGCCAATAAACTCCCTATGACTCCAAACATCTAATTTCAGATCATTCTGTTATCAGATGAAAATAACAGAACTGCTCAATGGCATTTATGACATTTTTGAGATTTTATCTGAACATGCTGGCACTAGCTCTGTCTCTAGTTTTCAATCAAATTTCCCCTAGAGCCAATGTTCTTTGAAATGTGCCCCCCCTCAGTCCAGTTCAAGGTAGAATCCAGCCAACCCCCCTGTGTGTGAACTGTGATGGGCTTAACCTGCATGGCAACCTCCCTCTCATCTCTACTAATCTCTTCTATCTGCTGTGAAGGCTACTCTTGGCCGCCCCCCTCCCGCCTCCACCAACAGACCTCTGCAGCTCATCCAGAATACTGCCGCCCATCTAGTGTTCAATCTCCCCAAGTTGCACCATGTAAGCGACGGTCCCCATACCCCTGCCCCGGTCATTTTGCTCTTCCCCCTCAGCTGGCCTCCTGGCACCGCCACCTCTATGTGGACGCAGCAGTCGCGCTACTCGGCCACTTTTCACCATCCTGGCGCCCCGCTGGTGGAACAAGCTGTCCCACTGCTGCTGTCAGGACCGCTGAGTCACTACCTATCTTCCACCGTAGACCCATCTGTTCAGGCTACATCTGAACTGTCCCTCCGAAAGACCTGTTCATCCCCACTATGCATCCTGTACAGTTTATCTAATATAAATACATTGTTTTGAAAAAGAAAACAACAACAAAAACTTCCTTCTTCTGGTATTGTGTTTGCCAATGGCCCCTGATCCCTAGCATAGATTTCGTATGATGTTTGATGTCTAGAAGATGATTCACTTACTTAAGACAGTATAGGAGATGATTCACTTACTTAAGACAGTATAGGAGATGATTCACTTACTTAGACAAATGTATTTGTTGTACCGGTATGTCACTTTGGATAAAGGCGTCTGCTGCTAACTGCCAAAAATGTAAATGTCAAGAAAAACAAACTCTTGATAAAGACTTTTCTTAGCCTTTACTCGTTTAAATTGTATTTACATCCATATCAACAAGATTAGATAGAGAGAGGCAGATAAAGATGTGTGTGTGCGGGGTTGTGTGGTTGTGTGGTTGTGGTTGTGTGTGTGTGTGTGTGTGTGTGTGTGTGTGTGTGTGTGTGTGTGTGTGCGCGCGTGCGCGGGGTTGTGTGATTGTGTGTGGGGGGGACCAGAGAGCCACGGCATTATTCTCTGCAGTACAGCGGGGAGTGGGTGGTGGGTTCTCGGTTGTGATGGGCTCTTTGATTCTGTTGCCCCATAGTGGGAGTAGGGGTCTATCGCTGTCTGTCATCTGTGAATATGCTGTGTCTGTACTAGTACTACCCCCTCGGAACCGTCAGGTTGCCATGGAGACGGGCGGGGTATCGCTCTGATAGCTAGGCTTTAGATGTGGTGGGGAAAGTGTGGGATGGAGGCGGTATGCAGAGCCCTGTCAAAGCCTACCCTACTCCATCAATTATTCACCAACTCCTACTACCGTTAGCTCGGCGCCTCTGTTGTTATTGAAGCTAGTGTCGCTGTCCCAGTCTCTAATAAGGGAAGGTATAAGATATTCCTGGTCCAAATAAACATATGAAGCCTTCATTCAACCATACTGTACTATAAGGAAAAAAGAAGTATTCGATTTGATCGCAGACAGGATGTGTTCGTTCATCTGTGACACAAAGGACAGAAGAACACTTGTAAAGTGGTGGTGATTAGCGTCTAAACATAATGTAAACATGACAAGGGGTCATGAACGTAACCAACGACTGTCTCATCATTACAATCCAGTATACAACCCAGTCTGTCTTGAAACCCCTCTACAGGCGTGTGCCACGCATGTCAGTAGAACTTATGATTTATGGTAATATGAACTTGGGTAATTTGCGTTAATGAAATTTCACTTGTTTCCAAAGGAACCGCGATCGTTAACGCGTTAACATTGACAGCCCTAATGGAAACATACTGTGAGCTTAGAATGATAAGGTTCTATCTCCGTTTAGGGTAGTTCAGAGATATTGAGCGTCAAAGTTTTTCCATTCCATTATGTTTTGTGAGATGGAACCTTTGTACTTTATGAATTACTAACTCAAAAATGTCAACATTTTAAAAATAACACCACACAGACATTAATAAACACCTAATTGTTCAGATTATGTAAAAAACTCAATTTTGACAAAAATTGATGATTCTAACGTCACGATACACTGACTCCCTTTGATCTGGTCAGGGATTCTACTACCCCGTGGACTGTAACCATCTGTGCTTTGCATTCTCAGGTTGGCTTCCTGAAGACTCAGCACAGGTATGAGATAGTCTTCACCCTCCCTGAGGTGCCTTCCTTGGGGAAGGATGTGTGTCCAGCACCAGTACCCCACCCTCACCTGCGGATCACCGATATCACACCTGTCCCAGAGGGTAGGTCCATAAGTCTGCCAGAACCCTGCACCTCCAGATCCTCTCCCAAGTTCCCAGCTCCAAACCCAGACGAGCCTCTATCCCGACCCTAGGCACGGTCCTAACCTCTATCCCGACCCTAGGTACTGTCCTAACCTCTATCCCGACCCTAGGCACTGTCCTGACCTCCTGACCCTAGGCACTGTCCTAACCTCTATCCCGACCCTAGGCACGGTCCTGACCTCTATCCCGACCCTAGGCACGGTCCTAACCTCTATCCCGACCCTAGGCACGGTCCTAACCTCTATCCCGACCCTAGGCACTTTCCTAACCTCTATCCCGACCCTAGGCACGGTCCTAACCTCTATCCCGACCCTAGGCACTGTCCTAACCTCTCACTCCCACTCTGCCCATTTCTAATTTTGCCACTTTGTGACAGAAACCAAAAGTGTTGAAATCTTTCACTGATTTGCAATGTCAGTGTGACCCTTGATTTCGAAATGTTGTTACAGTAGTACAGTATTAGTGCGTGCGTGCGTGCGTGTGCACACATAAATTATGATAGTTTACACATTTGCCAGCTGTGTTTTTGAGTTTGAACCACCACAACTTTTCCATTCAGGTTGAGATAGAGAGAGAGATAGATAGAGAGAGGAGGAGATGAGGAATAGAGAAAAGAACAATAAGAACTAGACCATGAGAAAGAAATTGACTTGAAATTGGCTTCTTTTGTTCTTTTTTTTCGTTCTTTTTTTGACCCTGGACTATATTTGTATTTCTGCTGCCCCTTCCTCTTCCCCATCGCTTTATCTCTCTCCTTTCTCTTTTTCTTTGTCTCTCTTGCTGTCTCTCTCTCCTCTCTCTCTCTCTCTCTCTCTCTCTCTCTCTCTCTCTCTTCTCTCTCCTTTCTCTCTCTCGCCCTCCCCCCCCTCCATGCAGGAGGTTTGAGAGTGACATGTGAGTACATGGCCCACCAGGAGGGGGTGCTGTGTGAGGAGGTGCTGCTGGTGAGCGAGACCAAGGAGGACGTCTGTGTGAGGGTCAAGGTGCACTCCCGTGTCATAGGTAAGGCTAGGAACAACAGGCCTGGAATGGAATAGAATGGAGTGGAGTGGAATGGAATGGAATGGAATGGAATAGAATGGAATGGAATGGAATGGAATGGAATGGAATGGAATGGAATGGAATGGAATGGAATGGAAAGGAAAGGAAATGGAAATGGAAATGGAATAGGAATAGAATGAGGAATGGTATCAAACATGTGTGTCACAATAAGCCTGCCCTCTTCTATCCCCCACCAGCCTCAACAGTTCTACTTACATTTAACCACTTTAATCAGCCAACACACAGAAACCTTAGAATCTTCTAATGCAAACCCTGGAGATGATAGGTTGTGATGACGAGTGGGATACACCATATAATACTATCAAAGTAGTTCATTGATTCAGTCGTAGTAGCGCTGCCCAGCAAAGGCATTTTGTAATACGATTGTGCAGTAGTGAAAGGAGAGGACGGCATTAAGTAGTACGCTTCTGCTCTCTGCTGGTCAGTCTCAACAGTGTGGTTTGAGCGTCCGTAAACCTAGCTTGAGTGATTCAAAGACAAGTTAATTATACGTTGTAATTAGGTGGAGTGCTACTAGCAGCTCTGTCTGTGTGTCTGAGTAACTGCTTTTAGTTTCTGGATGCCGTCGTCAGTGGAGTCATTATTCACTCAAGGGTCTAAAGTAAACCTGTAATTAATTTGCTTTCAACAGAAAGTATTGTATAATTATTTATTCTGAGTAATTTGTATACTTAAAAAGAGAGTGCCAGTGCAAATTACAGACTGGCATTAGTGTCAGCAGGTGTGTGTGTGTGTGTGTGTGTGTGTGTGTGTGTGTGTGTGTGTGTGTGTGTGTGTGTGTGTCTGTGTGTGCGTGTCTGTGTGTCTGTGTGTCTGTGTGTCTGTGTGTCTGTCTGTGTGTCTGTCTGTCTGTCTGTCTGTCTGTCTTGGGAGAGGGGTCAGTTTTATTCCCAAAGTGACAACAGAAACATCTGCATTACAAACACAGCTCAAGGTCTTTACTCACAGCCTCTCCACTCTAACAAGCAGCACACTATGTGTAGACAAAACAGAACAATATGAAGAAATAATGCTTTTTTTTTTTGTCTCTTTCCCTTTCTCTCTCTCTCTCGCTCACACACACTGACTCATACTCACACACACACACACACACACTGACTCATACTCACACACACACACACACACACACACACACACACTGACTCATACTCACACACACACACTCACCCACACATTCCCCTCCCTCTGTTTTTCTCTCTCTTTCATTCAGACCGTCTCCATGGTACGCCCATGTTGTTGGAAGGCGTGCGTTGTGTGGGCGTGGAGCTGGAGTACGACTCTGAACAGAGCGACTGGCAAGGGTTTGACTAGACGACATGGGAACTCTCCACACCCTGCCCTTTCTCCAAACACACACACACACACACGCACACAAACACAAACACAAAAGAATGTGCCATGTATTTCATAACCCTGTTACTGAGTGAACCCAAACACTTCTCTAAACGTCCTGTTCCTGAAGAAAGAGGGGGGGGGGTTTCCGTCTTTTTGAGTCGTTCATCAGTGAAGAACGTCGTCCTGCTCTGATCCTCTCTAGATCCTCTGTGTTACTTTGAGTCTTATTACTACTGCGTTGACGTCTGATTGTCCCAGCCATGCCTCTTTATTTTGAGTTACCATACACTCCACAAGTTAAATCAGTTCGTTTTCTGACCTGTAGGGGGAAGCAAAGCTCACATAATTAGCCCGTTTTACCAGCGCAGTCTTGCTTCACCTCAGCTTCAGACCACTACTGCATTTCGTTGATGGTACTTGTCAGGGCCGGTCCTAGGCATTTAGGTGCCCTAGGCGAGAGTATGATTTGATGCCCCCCCCCCCCTCCCCCCAAATTTTAGGGGCGCCACCACCACCATCACCACCACCACATTAAGCCACCAGTACTGCCTCATCACCACCCACACATTCAACAGTAAAAATATAGACAAGAATGGTTTCAAGACAAAAATAGACAGTAGGCTGAGACATATTTTCATAGAGACATGAAATTCATAGATATTTTTTTTTAAATGTATTTCTTAGCGGGGGCATTTGGCGCCCTAGGCGACCGCCTAGTTCGCCTATGCCTAGGACCGGCCCTGGTACTTGGTACTCTCCAATGACAATAAAGTTGACTCTAATCTGATCTAAATGTTTAAGCGTATGGCACCATGGTTAACAACTGAGGGGCTTTTCCAACCACCATCACCAGTGCCTACAGCGCCTCTCCACCGTTAACCATTGCCATTAAAAACGGCCTTCTTTCCCAAAACCACCACTCACCTGCCAACCGAGCGGACGAACTGGGACATGTTAGTTGTGTCAGTTGGTGGAACGGCATTTAAAATAGTCTGGCTTATTTTGAAGATCATTTCTCTCTATATATTTAAATGTATTATCCGGCACCACTGCCACTAGAACACACTGCCAATGTGATGACCGACACCCATAGTTAGACCCTGTGGCGGACTCAGGCTGTTTGAAGGGCAGGGGGGGGCGAAAAGAAAAAACAGGGCACCTACTGCACAACATGGGACCCCATCAGTGCACATGGTCAAGTTTAGACCATTGGAAGGGCAGCCAATAGGACACATCCTCTAATTTTCGCCATTCAAAAGGGCATTTTTGCCACTCAAAAGGGCACTGAAGAGAGACGTTTTACAACCGTGGGGACACCAGGAGGGGCGGTCGCCCCCCCTGAGTCCGCCAGTGGTTAGACCTTGCCCTCCACTGCAAACCTCACACTTCTCTCAGTCCATTCAGACGGCCCTAGTTCCAGCAGGTTTCCCCGTTCTCAGCCTTAATGGAAATTAATGTCATCTTCTGTCTATGTTTCTGTGGACAATCAACTATTATGTTGTCTTATTTCAGCCCTGTTTGTTTAGAAGGGTCTCTCTTGATTTATACAACCATCCAGAGCAAAAATTGTGTGATTCAGGCATTCAGTGTCTACTCTTGATGCACAGGAATGTAGCTTTTTTGTCTGTCAATACTTGTTCTGTGTGGGAGTGAGTCAGTGAGTGAGTAACTGTGTTCTCCTTATTTTAATATGCAATGAGACAATAAAATATATGTATTTAAGAAGAGTTTTCGGTATCAATTATTTTCTTTTTACCGTGGTGTTGTTCAGTGTGTGTCCTCAAGGGGGCAGTCTCCACTGCATCATTGTTGTCTTGTTTAGACTGAACTGAAGGAACATACTACTCTGAGGCTGTCTGTCTGTCTTCCCTTTCCTTCATCGATATGTATTTGTTTCACTTTTTCCCTTCTAAATGAATAGTCATGATTTTCCCCATGTTGATGTTTTCACATGATGTGCTCTCCTGAAGCACCAAAGTACTTTTCGGGAACACCAATCCCGCTATAATTATGGTTTGTGGATAGTGTGTCGTGTAACTGTATATATATGAATCTAGGGAGGCTTAAGGAGGAAGCTAATTTGAATGGCCATGCCACTACAACGGTTCTTGATTGAGAAGTCATAGTTCGGGTGAGTGGTTTACTCACCCTGGAGGTCGGGTGCGATGTCACAATTGAAACTTTTCAATTGTGACATCACACAATTGAAACTTGTATTAGGGGCCCTTCCTTTGAGGAACTAAAACCACCACACCGATCCTCTCCTAACTTCTACTCACCTCCACGACATTAAAATACAACTCCTCCACTCCTATTGTGGGAAAATTTGAGCCAATTCCGAGCAGAGCATTGTTAGGCCTAAGGCCTGTTAGTAGGCCTTAATGATTTAGGTCTACAATGCTCTCTGCTGGACTTGACTCAAATACTAACTCAGTCATTCAATCTCTCTCTCTCTCTCTCTTCACCTCCATTTCCCTCACTAAATTCCTCTCACACTTTCTCTCTCTCTCTGTCCGTGCCTGCATGTGGCTCCCTGACTCGGCCCCGACCATCACACAACCTGCTCTGCTGCTTGCGACTGCAACTGCAAATTAAAAAAGTCCACAAGCGCACCGTGCGGCCGGCCAGCTGAAGGGTCATTATGTGTCTACGGCCTCTTTGTTCCCCTCCCATACACCACGCCTGCATGGCCCTTCCTCTCCCATACACCACGCCTGCATGGCCCTTCCTCTCCCATACACCACGCCTGCATGGCCCTTCCTCTCCCATACACCACGCCTGCATGGCCCTTCCTCTCCCATACACCACGCCTGCATGGCCCTTCCTCTCCCATACACCACGCCTGCATGGCCCTTCCTCTCCCATACACCACGCCTGCATGGCCCTTCCTCTCCCATACACTCCTCCTGGCCTGCATGGCCCTTCCTCTCCCATACACCACGCCTGCATGGCCCTTCCTCTCCCATACACCACGCCTGCATGGCCCTTCCTCTCCCATACACCACGCCTGCATGGCCCTTCCTCTCCCATACACCACGCCTGCATGGCCCTTCCTCTCCCATACACCACGCCTGCATGGCCCTTCCTCTCCCATACACCACGCCTGCATGGCCCTTCCTCTCCCATACACCACGCCTGCATGGCCCTTCCTCTCCCATACACCACGCCTGCATGGCCCTTCCTCTCCCATACACCACGCCTGCATGGCCCTTCCTCTCCCATACACCACGCCTGCATGGCCCTTCCTCTCCCATACACCACGCCTGCATGGCCCTTCCTCTCCCATACACCACGCCTGCATGGCCCTTCCTCTCCCATACACCACGCCTGCATGGCCCTTCCTCTCCCATACACCACGCCTGCATGGCCCTTCCTCTCCCATACACTCCTCCTGGCCTGCATGGCCCTTCCTCTCCCATACACCACGCCTGCATGGCCCTTCCTCTCCCATACACCACGCCTGCATGGCCCTTCCTCTCCCATACACCACGCCTGCATGGCCCTTCCTCTCCCATACACTCCTCCTGGCCTGCATGGCCCTTCCTCTCCCATACACCACGCCTGCATGGCCCTTCCTCTCCCATACACTCCTCCTGGCCTGCATGGCCCTTCCTCTCCCATACACCACGCCTGCATGGCCCTTCCTCTCCCATACACCACGCCTGCATGGCCCTTCCTCTCCCATACACCACGCCTGCATGGCCCTTCCTCTCCCATACACTCCTCCTGGCCTGCATGGCCCTTCCTCTCCCATACACCACGCCTGCATGGCCCTTCCTCTCCCATACACCACGCCTGCATGGCCCTTCCTCTCCCATACACCACGCCTGCATGGCCCTTCCTCTCCCATACACTCCTCCTGGCCTGCATGGCCCTTCCTCTCCCATACACCACGCCTGCATGGCCCTTCCTCTCCCATACACCACGCCTGCATGGCCCTTCCTCTCCCATACACCACGCCTGCATGGCCCTTCCTCTCCCATACACTCCTCCTGGCCTGCATGGCCCTTCCTCTCCCATACACCACGCCTGCATGGCCCTTCCTCTCCCATACACCACGCCTGCATGGCCCTTCCTCTCCCATACACCACGCCTGCATGGCCCTTCCTCTCCCATACACCACGCCTGCATGGCCCTTCCTCTCCCATACACCACGCCTGCATGGCCCTTCCTCTCCCATACACCACGCCTGCATGGCCCTTCCTCTCCCATACACCACGCCTGCATGGCCCTTCCTCTCCCATACACCACGCCTGCATGGCCCTTCCTCTCCCATACACCACGCCTGCATGGCCCTTCCTCTCCCATACACCACGCCTGCATGGCCCTTCCTCTCCCATACACCACGCCTGCATGGCCCTTCCTCTCCCATACACCACGCCTGCATGGCCCTTCCTCTCCCATACACCACGCCTGCATGGCCCTTCCTCTCCCATACACCACGCCTGCATGGCCCTTCCTCTCCCATACACCGCGCCTGCATGGCCCTTCCTCTCCCATACACCGCGCCTGCATGGCCCTTCCTCTCCCATACACCACGCCTGCATGGCCCTTCCTCTCCCATACACCACGCCTGCATGGCCCTTCCTCTCCCATACACTCCTCCTGGCCTGCCCAGGGACCGGGACAGGGGTTTGGGGTTTTGCTGGACTGTAATTAGCAGATGGAGATGGAGCCAGAGATGCAAGAATATAATTCTGTCCTCTTGGATGACATTGGGCCACCACAGCGAGCCTAGTGTTTCTGTCCTCCATTCCCTGCCACCATGTCCATATCTCGTCTGTTCCACTTCCTGTTTCTTCCTCTCCTCACACCCTAGGACAGCAGCCGGCTACAATGGAGGAGACCGGCCATGCGGCTGGTGAGAGGAAGCCCGGACGGACGGAACTCCCTGTGCATTGTGGGTAAAAGGACAAGCCCTCTTGAGTGTGAATAAGTACTGTATGCCACTGGGTAGGGGTTGTGGTGTGCATACAGAATAGCTGCATTACACCCCCACAGCTAATGGCAAGTAATTGATTATTAGCATTAAAAAGTGCTTTTAGAAAATAATTAACATACCAGATTATTGACTTATTGATTGATCATAATGATCCTCTAAACATCCATATATTTGAATCAAAACATTAGAGAGAGTAGAAAAAAAAATCCTGTTTCTCTGTATGGGTATGATTTTTTTATTTATTATCATTTTGTCTCAATGGGTGTTCAGAGTTAATGGCCTACTGTACACCATTGAACATACTTAAACCAGCAGGTTTCTAGATCTTTCCATCTCATGATGATTTGGACTAGTCCTTCTGGATCTAAACAGTCCTATTGCAAGAGCTTAGGCGTATTTATCAGTATGTTTTCAATTTACTGGAGATCACCATGTAATATTAAAGATAATCACAAGCATATTACACTAATATGTGCACATTTGTGCTTTTAAAACATGCGCCAGTAAAAACATGTACACCGTACCAATTTATATAATGATCACAATTTATATAATGATCACATTATGTGTAAATCACAAATGTATTTCCTTGATTATAGATCCACTCATATCTCATATTTTTCTGCCACTATAACACTATTTGGGTCAAAACCATTCTTCCAATGATTTTTCACAGGTTTGTATAGCCATTCCGAAGTGAGTTGAACAATATAGGGAAATATGTTATAGTTCTATTCAATTCAACTTTATTCGCCATGTGCAGTGCACTAGGAACATGACTTGGTATTCTACCATGCTGAACAGGCAACAGTACATACAACAACAAGACGACAACACGACAATACTCAAGACAAAATATACAGTACCTATATGAGTGGATATTATGAATAAATATACTGTACAACTAAGTGCAAGAACATGTAAAGTGCAAGGTGCAATGATCAGCAGTTATTGAGAAGGGCTATTGTGGCTTTGGGGAAGAAACTGTTCAAGTGGCGTGATGTTTTTGTCCTGGTGGCCCTGTACCGCTGTCCTTAGCCTGTACCCTGTAGTAGCCTTTAGTTTGGTATTATGCATAGCCTACCATATGGATCCTAACCATTACACGCTTTATGTGCTCTCCTGCACATGTACTTTTTGGGAACACCAATACCGCTATAGTGTTTGTGGATCGTGTGTGGTATAACTGTAATATATTATATGAATCTAGGCTTAAGGGAAGAGGCTAATTTGAATGGGCATGCCACTACAACCGTTCAGCACTTTCTTAATTGATAAGTCAGTTCGGGTGGGTGGTTTACTAGCCCTGTTAGTCGGGTGTAATGCCTCAAAGTCACAATTGAAACTTGTAACGCGTCACAATTGGAAATATGTTATAGTAGCCTTTAGTTTGGTAGTATGTACTATATGGATCCTAAGCATTACAAGCTTTGCTATCAGAAAAACAATTCACCCTTTTAAATAGCCTATACATTTCTATTGAATAGTCGGGGGTCTTATCGTTCTCCGCGGCAAGCTGCTACCATTCATATGATACATGTGTTGCAACACTTTGCTAAATAAGGCGCACCGATTATTGTGTGAGGAGGACAGGGCTTTCCCGCAGAAACAGGGCTAGTGTCTGCATCGGATATTAGACTATCACGTAGCTAAATCGTTACCAATCCAATAGTGTCACACGTGACAGCCGGTGACAGAGGTGAAATATTGTATATGCATTTACTGTATGTAACACTGGTTAGATAACTCTAGTTTATTCTAATTGTGCCCCACAGAATGAATTCTCTCAATTGTAAATCAGGTTGTTTAAAGGCAAACTGTCAATTGTCTTATGAACTTAGTTTATACATAGTATATAGGCTATATATATAGCTATATATATTTATTTATTTTCTTTAATAGGCCTTTTGTTATTCTTGGGTTAATATGAGAATGATCAATTACAGAAATAAAGATGCTTTAATGAGGAGCTGTAAGTATCATCCAACGTTTTTGAATAGTAACCTATACCGAGTATATAAGTAGGCCTACACATTTTCTAAAATATATTTATTTCAATACAACAGACACATAACCCTAACCCTAAATGACATAATAACTGTAATACTATTAGCAAGTATCATGACTAACAGTCCATGCAAGGGGAAACATTTTTAATAACTTCAAAAGAAAACATCAACAAATAATAAACTGACAAGAACAATTATGACAAGCATGAAACTACTTTAGATAGACACAAGAACAGTATAGCCTATTGACATTTATAGAAACCCTGTTTTACTTAAGAAATGACAGGATCTAAAAGGGTTACAAACAAGATTAGGCTATACTAGTTAATTACATTTACTTTTAACTCAAGTGATAATGCACCTCCATAGGCTAGCTCATAGGTCTAAAATTCATAGCCTACAGATCTACAAGTTGATTGCAAAATCTTTTAAAATTCTTGAGCAGATTTGGATAAAGATGTGGAAGGTGAACTCTGTATGGCCTAGTCCCCTCCGTTTGACCTGTGGGATTACAATAATCCCAAAGATTGATCTGGATGATCAGATCCATGTCCACAAGGCCACCCATCAACCACACAAAGTACTACATTGTCATTCTGAGATATACACTGAGCAATATGATCGAGATTTGAACCACACCAGATTGGTAGAAGCGAAGACGCTCACCCAAATGTTAACCCAAGGTGCGGCCTTAAAGTGGAAGTTAACCCGAAGTCCATTTTCATGTGTAGGTCCTATTTCTGTTCAATCCATAATGCATATGTCTCGAACTATATAATAATTTCGTGTGCAGCTTCATCATAGCTACGCGAAGACTGTGTTTAGGCCTACCTGCTAAAAATAAGTCTCATACCTCGTTAAAATACGTCAGAGGAGAGTGTTAGCACTCGTCTCTCCTCTACTTTACCAGTGATTACCAGAGAGGCAGTAGGCCTAACACGGTGTTCAACAGAAGGACCTCGCGTGGAAGTGAGAGGGGGAGTCTTGGGAGTTGTGGGAATGGGATCAAATGGGCAATTTGGAACATCAGGACTAATGACGGCATTCAAAAGCAGATATCTTGACTCAGAGGTCATTTTAAAACACTTTTTTTTTTTGTGTGTGTGTGTGTGTGAATGTGATAGATCCACTGAACTACAGGGTAAAATTCCGCTTCAAGGCTGGTAGGCTAGACATAAAGTAAATCGATCTACATCTGTTGAGTTAGGCCTACTTATCTGTTAAAGGAGTGGTTCTTTAAGAATATAGGTTGTGAATAACATATATGATATATATATATATATATGCCCGTAAGGGCAGTAAGGGGAAACACTGATGTGGCGTCAGATTTTCCATCACACAGTAGACAGTAGACATAATCTGACACACAGATAACTAACACAAAATGATACCTAATGATGCAAAAAATGTATCGTGACCCCCAAGATATGAACATTTCTTATGATAACTTAAGTACAATTTTTTAAAGTAACCTTTCAGTGGAATAGTGAACAAATGTATGCATGCGTGCATGGAATGGAATCTACAATGAGCCTGTCTGTCTTTCTTCTAACTTCTACCTCCACCAGCCTCCACCGTATTGTAAATACCCAGGATTAGATTTAAAGGAATATCATTGGGTTGACATGGCCTATATGTGTCAACTGCATGGATAAAAGTAAGAGAGAGAGAGAGAGAGAGAGAGAGAGAGAGAGAGAGAGAGTGAGTGTGTGTATGTGTGTGTGTGTGTATGTGTGTGTGTGTGTGTGTGTGTGTGTGTGTGTGTGTGTGTGTGTGTGTGTGTGTGTGTGTGTGGCACAGAGCCGTTATGGCAATCAACCTTCTCTTGTCTTGTGCTGGTGAGTGGAGGAATTGATTGACAGGTCTATTCACTGCCATCACAGATTAAAGCAGCTGAAATGAATAATGAGCAATTTCTGGATTCAATAATTGTCACTTTAAAACATGGCAAAACTATAATTATGTAATTCCGTCCATAATGAGGATGTGTGCCTTAAAAATGTTTCAACTAAACCACCTGCGATTATTTCCAGTTATTCATCACAATTACTCCACACAGTCATAACAGTGCGAATAAAGACGGAGCTCATCGCTATTCTAGACCAATTCGTGGTTTAAGATTATTCTCAATATTGTTTTTAGTAAAATGTAACATTGACGTTCGTTCAGTAGCCTATAATTTTCTCACTACAGTTAGATTTTACATCCTACATTTTTACTAAAAGATATTGAAAACAACCTGCAATCTAAAAGATGATGGTCTTGTGAAACTGGGTTATAGAAAACAAACACCGACCAAGAACGTTTTCTGTGTTTGAATACTTTCAAATAAGCTTACCAAATGAATGGACGAATGCATTATTGCAATTGTCGCACTGGAGTCCATATCCTAGATGGAGATGTTTCATTTGTTGTTGGACCTGCCGAAACTATGTTCAGAATGGCATTCGTAGCAGTCAGATAACATTCCCAAGTTGCTTAACCTCTAAGTCATCTGATGGCCAGTGGCTTTCTGCGCTCTGCTGAACTTTGGAGGCCTACGCGCAATGCGCATTTTACGCGTGATGCCTTTCTGATCTCCAGCCTTAACTTTCAGAGCCAGACTAGGTGACGTTAGAATTCTAAGGTTCTATCTCAATCTTTGTCAAAATTGAGTTTTTTTTTTTTTTTTTTTACATAATCTGATCCATTAGGTGTTTATTAATGCCTGTGTGGTGTTATTTTTTTTAAATGTTGAAATTTTTGAGTTAGTAATTCATAAAATACAAAGGTTCCATCTCACAAAACATAATGGAATGTAACAACTTTGATGCTCAATATCTCTGAACTGCCCTAAACAGAGATAGAACCTTATCATTCTAAACGGAGATAGAACCTTATCATTCTAAACGGAGATAGAACCATATCATTCTAAACGGAGATAGAACCTTCTCATTCTAAACGGAGATAGAACCTTCTCATTCTAAACGGAGATAGAACCTTATCATTCTAAACTCACGTATAGTTTTGGTTGTCCTGTAATTCTGATAAAGGACGTGTGGTGGAGCAGGACATTATTTAATGTTTCTCTGGATCTGTAGAGGGACGTGTTTATTATCTCTCTCCTAAAATAAAGAATGCGGTGGACATATGGACATATATATCTCATTTCATAAAGGCTAATCCTACTTGACTAATATTAATATGCGAATAATTATGAGGCGCTTTTGCCGATAAACAGTAATAAAAAAAAGTATTTGTATTTATTATTAAGTGGATGTAGGCTATAGGCAACATTTTGTCCGTTTAGAGCTTTAGACGTTGTAATGTATTGGGATATATTTAGATAGGCTATTGTATATTATTATCTTTGTTTTAAAAATGTTAAAATAAAAAAAGCATGTTTCTTCCGACATTTCATCCACTTGTCCAAACGTGCACTGCGCGTGCGCAGACCGGAAATTACGTTGATAGTGATGACAGCGTTTTTAAAGTGCAACCTACCAGTGCAATAATATTGTCCAACACGAATGTCACACCGGCTATCGGCCTTAGACGAAACGAACAAAAAGTCACCAAGATGCTTTGTAATTTTAAACCATAAATTAATTAAAGTCGCTAATGCATGGTTCGGTATAGCCTTGATTCGATAGATTTTTATCTTACCACATGTGACCATTTCTCATTTTGACGCTCACCATCCATCTCAACCCTTTCCACACAGACATTAGATAAGCGATGCTGAAGACACCGGGCATGCAATCACAACACCGCCGACAGAACCGACTCGAACTGGGGGTAAAGTAACGGACTTCTGCTGATGTGCCCTGTGTGTCTGGAGGAAAGTTCCCCCACTTGGATGCAGAGGGAACTGGAGTTGCATGCATGGTTTACGCGCCTTACGTCTTTCTATCTATTTCCACGTGGGTGAGCTAGTGTGGCACCTCCCAGTTTCTTGGTCACAGACCCTCCTGCGCCCCCCTTGGAGCCCTAACCCTACACTACTGTACGTCCGACATGCATTATTGGCTTAGCGCGCTTCTATAGCTAAGGAGGGTCCTTAGGCTTGTCCATAGGGCCCCCTTCCTTCTTCTCTGACATCTCTTTCCCCGGGTTCGGACTCACGATCGTGGACCATGTCGAGACACTTGGAGGTTGGCTCGGTTCCGTGGGTCCGCGTGCATGTTGGGTTCTAACGGGATCTACTTTTGGGGCATGGGGCACATCTCCCCCCCGCATCTCACCAACTATTGCAAAAGAGAAAAAGTTTTTTTTAACATTATTTTGCTAAATAACAAGGCGAACAAAGGAGATAATCTCGATCAACACCAATAATAGTTTTTAGATGTTTGATCAGGCCACGAGTATGGGCGATGGGATCATCGGCGAGGACAGGAACCTGCACCACTGTGGATCCAGCTCGCTGTGCCGGGACCGTGTGGACCCAAAATGCCGCACCGAGCTGGGGGGCAGCCGGTCCCCGGCGCAGAGCACCATCACCGACACCCCGGGGACCTCGGCGTCCACCCCCACGTCCTCCAGCGAAGACGGACATGATAAACTTTTAGGAGTGGACCCGGACTATTGCCGGAGGATTTTAGTGAGAGGTAACATTTTTAATTGTTTTTGCGAAAATGTATCCTTCAGTGATGAATTGCAACAAACTGACCATCTTCTTATTGCAAAGGTGCATCATGTTTGTATTTCCATTTGATTCACTACAATTATTATTATGCCTACTTGCTTCCAATACCAAAAAAAACTAAAACTATAACCTTCTATACAGACGTAATTACAACATTACCACAAATATAGTTCAACATCAACAACTATCCTTCACTCATACTTTCACTGCTTTCACTTTCTCCTGCTCTTTCTTGCTCTTGCTAATAATAATGGCACTAGTTGATTTTATATATATAAATATATAATAATAATATAATATAATAATATATAGAGCAGCAGAAAGTGAAATATATATATATATATATATATATATATATATATATATATATATATATATATATATTTAAAATCAACTAGTGGCTATAGGCTATATATATATATATAGGGCTTCTTTAAAATGCAGCTTAGAAGTTTGATAGAAGCAAAGTTAGAAGCTTGCTTATTTTAAATGATCCATTTGGCTATTATAATAGCTGTTGCTTTCACAGCAAACTGTCAACAAATGATTCAGCAAATATTGGCAAACAAAAGATATAGCTATTCAAAAGCACAAGCCATCCTAAGTACGTGCATATTTCTGTATATGTATGTGTGTATTCATGGAGATGGGCTATCTTTCTGTGTGTTAATGAACTGTTAATAAAAGTAAAACAATAACGTGTCTCTGCCCTCTAAGGGAAGGGCCCATCATCAATGCCTTTGCAAGTTGCATGAAATTCCACTAACTGTCCTCACAATTATATTATGAATAGTCAAAGAAATGTAGGCTGGTCAAATACATCTGTAGGCTATATTTGTATTTTAAGAAGTGTATATAGCCTATGCATACACGCATCCACATGTTTTGTATAGCATACCTTTAGAATTTAAATAATAACGTCTCTGTTGTTTATATCAATAGAGTTAATATTCTATCAAGTCAGAAAAACTCAAAACTCAACTAATTTATATTCAATATTTACAAATACATTTGCCATGATGACGATAATGTGTCCACAGTTAAAACTCAATTATGAAAGCTTAAATGACCTGATATTATAATACTGATGTCAGGATAGGGATACTCTCAACATTGACCACACTAAACGAACACACAACCGTGGAAAAAAAGTAAATAAATGCACCAACTAATATAATACATTAACAATACCAACAACAGAATGGAAAGAAAAATAGGGAGGATAATAAATATATTAATAAATGCTAAACTAACAAATGCACAATGATGTGTTTTACATTATTATATTAGTCAATGCACGTCAAGATGAAAGGGCTATACTGAATTAACTTGTTTAAAAGTGTGACCAAAATGCTATTAAATGTCATGCTTCTTACATGCTAAATATACCACTACTGACTGGCTCTGACTGGTTGTACTCAATACTTTTGTTTAATAATCTGAAACATCTCTTTGTACTGCTGTGACTCTATCAAATCGATTATGCTGTCAGAAAGACTTCAAACAAAATGTGATTGTTGACAACGCTTGGGAAGACTGTCCACTGAGAGAAACCAAACAATTCAAATATAAGTCATGTATGCTACTCGTGACGTTAGAATTATAAGGTTCTATCTCCGTTTTTGGTCAAAATTGAGTTTTTAACATAATCTGATCCATTAGGTGTTTATTAATGCCTGTGTGGTGTTATTTTTAAAATGTTGACATTTTTGAGTTAGTAATTCATAAACTACAAAGGTTCCATCTCATAAAACATAATGGAATGTAAAAACTTTGACCCTCAACATCTCTGAACTGCCCTAAACGGAGATAGAACCTTATTATTCTAAACGGAGATAGAACCTTATCATTCTAAACTGAGATAGAACCTTATCATTCTAAACGGAGATAGAACCTTATCATTCTAAGCTCACGATATGTCATATATCCTGATAAGATGTTTGCCTGCAAAAATCAACGTATTCAAACTTGACTTAAGTTGTGGCCTATTCAAGTGGGCCAAATAGTTTCTAGAAACGTGTTAATTACGTCATTACTAGTCATTACGTGCATGCCGTTAGCCGGATATCTGTCCATCAATGTGGGCTACAACAATGTAAATGCAACTAATGCACTAACAATATCGATGTTCCATCACTATATGAAACTAAACGTTTCCTTTCACATACAGCACATGCAGGCCTATATGTGCGCATTAATTTGACATTAATTTTGCACTTAATTTTTCATTTTAACATCAATAATTAAGCCTATACCTATCAGAAATAGTCTGATGTCATAGACACCTAATGCTCTGGCATCGATTTTGGAGCCATCTTACTTGAGTCCAGTTCTAAAACAGCTATAATAGGAACCTATGGCAGAGGTGGCATGTATAGTGTTCTATAATAACAACTAGGCTACACATACAATGTTAATAAAAAAAAAGTGCTTATAACTGAAAAACATATCCTACGTCGTTTCTTAAAATTAGCTGTTTAAAAATGAGGTTGCGTGCATGCGTAAAATTGGTTTGGGTGTGTTTATAATCATTTAACTTAATCTGGTCACAGTAAGATGGCCGACCCTGTAGTGACAGCAATTATGATGTCATGTCCCCCTCTACTGTTCTGTCTCTGTGTCTAAACCCAGTCTATATGTGCTCAATTACTTCTGAACTTTTGCATCATTTTGTTTAGTGACTCTGGGTGAGGTAGGCCTAATAGTAGCAATGAATGGGCAAAGCTTGCTGTCCGAGGTTGATTAGATGTGCTGATGTGGATCTGAGCGGTTTTGGCAGAGGTTCTGGGGACACGGAGCTAAGCCTGCAATCCCTGGTGTCACTATTTGTTTTTAAAGCTGACGATTGAATGTGCTGGATAGGCCTACCTCGTGAGAACCGGGGTCAGCGAAAGGTCAGCTATAGTCTTGTCTGTCCTATGTGCTCCGAATGAACTTGCAAATGTTTTAGGACACTGGATAACTCATGTAGGGGGCTGCCCCATGAGTCTAATGGAATGAAAATGTTTACATTCGCAATTCTACCAGAGCACTACTAGCATCATGTGTTAGCTTGGCTTCGACGCAGAGGGAAGGAGGCCCTTGATGTAGACCTATATAGATGCTATTTCCAGCCTTTTTATAGGGAGACTGGCGATTTTTCCACGTGATCAGGACTTATAAATGACGATCAAACCTACATGTATAACTGTGGCGAGGCATAAGTTGTATTTGACCATGTTTGATTGTATCAAGGACGTGTTGTCACAATTAACATTATTAGCTCTTAGGCTATTAATGGTATAATTAGCCTACCCTGTAACAGCACACTCTCTTTGCATGTTGTTATATTCAGTTATATATTGCTATATTATATTGCATAGTTCAGGTCAGCAATATTGTGATTACCCAGTGTTGTTCTTGTTTTAACTTATTTCAAAGTTCTTGTGTATATTTTGCCTGAGGGATGGAATCTACTTTTTTGACGCAATACATTCAAAACAAATACTCATGCAGTATTCAGCTGAGACTGATGTTAATTAATATGTTGCTCCAAATCTTGGAAAGGAAATAGTGGCTAATTTCATTATTTCATTGTGTGAATCAACTTGTAATGCAACAACCATAGCCTGTGTTTCATATGGATATATTAATCAGTTAGTAGCTATAATATAATATTGCTATAAAGCTTGGCATAGTCATTTACAGAGGTAAATAAATAACAAGATTTTAGATTTTTTATTTATTTTCCCTTCTCGCCTGAGGGTATATGGGAGGGTATGGGGGCATGACGTTTTTCAGCAGTGGCCTCAAAGTAGCCTTTTCGTTTTCGCTTCCTTTTAGAATATTACTCATACCAAATAATCGTTTTGGATCGCACTATGATTCAGCCTATATACCTTTCAAGAAAGTGTTGTAGCCTAAATGTGCTTCGAGTGCAAAAAGGAGTGTTCTGACTGACAGGATACAAGGTATAGCATATTATTCTTCTTCAAACGGATGCAATTGAATACAAAAATGATGATTGCATTACTGAACAAATATGATTTCATATTATTGGCCTTTAAATTGCAACGTCAAATGTTTTCGAACATGTTTATTGGCGCATCGACTGCACGTTTCTCCCTGGTGGGTTATTATGGGACGAATGCCAAATTAGAGGTATAGGCCTAATTGAAATAGAGCTCTGAAGACGTGTTTTCAAAATAAGTTAATCGCTGAGGCTGATTGTAATGTCTAGTTAAAAGGTATCATTCTGTAATGGATATGCATTGTTGAGCTGTCAATATTTGGTCTCCTCTTTAGTGGATTACTAAATGTATTGCAGCAACAACGACTATCGGACAAGGATTAAGCTTTATCTTTCCAGGCTATGTTGCAATTTTACATTTCATTTCACAAGCTCAACTGACAAAGGTTA
The DNA here is from genome assembly GCF_963989245.1 of Nansenia antarctica. Lineage (NCBI taxonomy): Eukaryota > Metazoa > Chordata > Actinopteri > Argentiniformes > Microstomatidae > Nansenia > Nansenia antarctica. Next base: position 3,518,221 of record NC_137687.1, read on the forward strand.
TAAGGTTATTCTCTGGAAAAAAATATTGATGTCAAAGCATTTCAAACTACTTCAGGCTACTATGAATACTACAGCAAAGATCCTCCCAGCCACCCCAACCACAGTCTGTTTGAACCGACACCGTCCAAAAGACGAGGCCTCTTCCGGAGCCCCAGGGGCAGAACTCAGAGACCAACCAACAGCTACTTCCCCCAGGCCATCAGGCTCATGAACAAGCCTATCAGCCACTATACTTGAACTATCTATTTATTTTATTACTAGTTGTACTAATTAATTGCATCCTGTCTTATTTGTCACTTATATCCTGTATTATTGTCACTTTTTTAAAATCTTGAATTATGCCTATTGCCTTATTGTCTGCAAATTGTCTGGATACTGCTAACTTATCTTATTTGTTACTTATGTCCTGGACTATTGCCACTTTTCTATCTTGAATTATGCCTATTGCCTTATTGTTTGCAAATTGTATCACTTACGCCTAATCATTTTACTCTCATTACACTCGTGTAATGTGACGTAGCAATACAACTTGAAAACTATGTAACAATTATATTTGAAGTAATGTTGAAGTAAGGTTTGTAAGGTTTACTAAACTAAATAGAGGCTATTTTAGTTTAGAAGTTTCTTGTAATAGGCCAGTGCATTTATATTACGACAGCCTATCTGGGAATACCTAGACAATTTCCTCATGACCACTAGGCCTATGTATAGCGTCCCCCTACTTGGGTCTTTGCCATTGATGGCATATTCATTTAAACCCTGAAACCTAATTCAGACTGGAAAAATAAATGAATACAACATAATAAATAAGTAATACTAACTTGACCTTTATTGTCTTAATGTTTCATGTAAAATAAGTGGCTATCATTGACAATTACAATGTGCCATTGAGATGTTTTAGCATTTTAGCCTAAGCTTATTTACTTACATTAGGCTATATGCATGGTTATTTACATTGGGCCATTTTGCACTGTTTGTATGAAAATATGAAAACATCCACAGATGCCAAGGGTACCATCCGGGAGATTGTCCTGCCGAAGGGCCTGGACCTGGACCGGCCGAAGCGCACGCGGACGTCGTTCACGGCGGAGCAGCTCTACCGGCTGGAGATGGAGTTCCAGCGCTGCCAGTACGTAGTGGGCCGGGAGCGCACCGAGCTGGCCCGGCAGCTACACCTCTCTGAGACCCAGGTGAGAGAATGAATGATTGAATGAATGAATGAATGAATGATTGAATGAATGAATGAATGAATGAATGAATGAATGAATGAATGAATGAATGAATGGTCTTTATTGTCATTAATACAGCACAGGTACCATACAACGACATTTAGGAGGGGGGGCTCCCCTGGTGCTAGGAAAAAAATACTAAAAACAAGATTGCTGCAGTATCACCTGATTCACTGTTTCCCAAATGTTCCAACACTTAACTGTGTTGTAGTATGAAATGTCAATGTACACTTGTAGCCTACACTGTACACTTCAGTGTTACAGTTTTACGAGTTGCACAATTTTACCAGTTATCAATAGCCGCCTCACAACGGTGATATAGTTGTGTTTTATTACACATAATATAGGCTAGAAGATATTCGAATTCCGACGTGACATTGGGGTAGCTCGTTCTCTGTTATGTGCGCCTGTCGGGGCTTCTCTCGGGATTATTCCATTTTGAATTGCACTTGCATTAATTAGTTAGGCCACATTTAGGGTTAGGGTTAAGGTTAGGGTTAGGGTTAAGGTTAGGGTTAGGGTTAAGGTTAGGGTTAGGGTTAGGGTTAGGGTTAGGCCGACAGGCGCAACCCTGCGCTTTCAGAACGAGCTACCCCAATGTCACGTCAGAATTCGACGTTTGTCCATAAACGTCGAATTCTGACGTCTGCCGTGTGAGACCAGGCTGAGATACCATAGAAATGATCAACCTCATAGGTGGGTTTAGGACAACATCATTAACATGATCATAATGCATTTTCTTAAACAAAGAATAAAGCCCTGATGCACTCACACGGGCATATTTCAAGGCCTCATTTCCTCCTCCAGTCGTTTCTTTCTGTTTGCCCTTTATTGTTTGTTGCCCTTTACCGAGAAGATGCTTCTATGAGAGAGAGCACAAAACAAGATGCTTTAACATCTGCAACACAGCCACTGTGTTATACGAACTCGTAATGATATGTAGTCTTTGTGGAATAGCTCTTCACGTGGGCCTGATCCACGAGTTCATCTCACCAGTGCTGACAGTTCACCACAGCCCCCAATCACCAGGCGCCTAACATCAATAAACGAGTCATTCTAACACTCTCAGCCATGTAACTATGTGTGAACTATGTGTGCAAAGCAAACTATAGCCTAATTATCATGCTAAACATACAACGAAATGTTAATATTAGTCTTATAATAATTATATAACAGTCAATTAACGATCCTACTAAAAAAAAGAATACAATGAATATGAATAGTTCACTAAATAGTACACTTTTCGTTTTTTTTACAAATAAAACAAAAGGAACTGCCAAAACACATAAATACAACTTGTATCATGAGAATGTTGTTTGCGGACGCACTATATGTCTCTGTTGCAATGCAGCCATGTAGGACTGTTTAAATCGCACTACAAGTTGAATTCATTGAAATAGGCATAGGCCTACCTACATTCATCTCTTATAATGAAAAAGGGGCAGTTTATATGATTGTTTATTTGTTATTGCATTTGCAACTCGTGTTTGAGGCTATACGCTTAGCGAAAGGGCCGTGGACAAACATAACGGTCCTTTACATTGAATAACAGTCATAGCGTGACGTTAGAATTATAAGGTTCTATCTCAATTTTTGTCAAAATTGAGTTTTTTACATAATCTGATCCATTAGGTGTTTATTAATGCCTGTGTGGTGTTATGTTACCTTATCATTCTAAACGGAGATAGAACCTTATCATTCTAAACGGAGATAGAACCGTATCATTCTAAACGGAGATAGAACCTTATCATTCTAAACGGAGATAGAACCTTGTCATTCTAAACGGAGATAGAACCTTATCATTCTAAACGGAGATAGAACCTTCTCATTCTAAGCTCACGATAGGCCTATACGTAACATAACTTATAAGGCAGCAACCGAGCCCTTTTGGGTCGTGGCCCATTGTGTCACTGTGTCCCTCATTAGTTTTGGCACCGTTGGTGTCGGTGGGAGGTGCCTGTGTTCAGGGTGCGAAATAAGGGGGAGCTCGGGGAGCTATAGCTCCCCTAGTGGTGACATGAGCTCCCCTGGAAACATGGTTTGCGAAATTTTGGGGGAGCTCTAAAATATTGATATGATAGCCAAATAAATGCTATTTTGGTCATGGTTTTTCTCAAAGGTGTAAAATAAGGGGAAAATAATAATAAAAATATGTTTTTATGATTCATGAAAAAAAAAGATTCTAGCCTCGAGCCGCTCGGAGCGTGGGGGCGCTGTCTGCAGGCATCCACTACCCACTAACAAGCTTGTTTACTACGTGTGTTAAAAAAAACTGTCACCTGCGCGCGCCATTGTTGAAGAAAAGATGTCGAAAAGAAGAAAGCAACTCACCTTGGGCGATTTCTATCCAAAGAAGTCCAAACAAAACGATGAAGAGGAAAATCCATCTGTAGTTGGTGGTGGTAGCACATCTGTAGCTGCTGGTGGCACATTGGACGTGGGGACTGATGCTGCTACAACAGAGCCGAGAGGAGAGACAGCTAACATTAACTTGGTAGCTAATGCTAACTTGACAGCTAACGTTACTGTGGGGGCTGAAGAGACACATGACAAGCCAAGAGAAGAATCTAACGTGGAAACTAACGTTAGGAAGACAACAAAAGAAGAGGTCGGAGGAGATGAGGAAGAGGATGATGATGATGATGACCACCCGCTTGTTGCTGGAGATGGGGGGTGCGAAGATGCTGGGGTCCCTCTGGCTGGCTGGACCAAAGAACAGTGGAGTGACTGGACCAGACGTCTCCCGTGGCTGTTCTCAAAGAATAGTTGCTTAGGCTGTACTGTATGCAGGGATGCCAAAAGCCTTCTCCTCACTGATAACGTTGGAACGCACTTGTCAGAAGAGTGGATGAACGGGGACGTAACCAGTAACAGACAGAACAACTTGCGTAAGAAAATCTACAAGCACCGGGATAGTGTGGCGCACAAACGGGCAGTTGAACTGGCAGAAACAAGACAAAAAGAAATAATGCCAAACAGGATTCTCTCTATCAACGCAAAGTTGTTCGAGGAAACATCAATCGCGTTCAGATCCGCCTATATGGTAGCCAAGGAAAGGATGGCTTTTAAAAAACTTCCACCCGTCATGCAGCTCCAAGAGATCAATGGGGCAAAGGTAGGCCCTGTACACAGATCCGATAAATCCTGTGCTGAGATTATTCACCACATTTCACACGAAATGTGCAAAAAGTTTGTTGTTAATGTTAAAAAGGCCCAGTCAAAAATAAGCATCACTATTGATGAGAGCACAGTGCACGGACGTGCGTATATGATTTTATATGTGAGATGTGACGTGACAGGAAAAGGGGATGTGGACAATGTCTATTTAGACCTCACAGAGCTAACGCAGGGCACAGACGCTGAGTCCATCTACAACAGCCTGAGAGAGGCTCTACGTAAAGCAGGTTTTGATGATGAGTTTTTGGCTAATAATCTCATCAGCATAGCCACTGATGGTGCTTCTGTCCTCATGGGCAAAAACAGTGGAGTCATTGCTCGCCTGAAACAGGATTTCCCAAATATACTGTCTGTACATTGCCTTTGCCACCGTGCAGAATTGGCAGTCCATGACGCTCTAAAACTTGTTGCTGGATGTAACCACTTTGAGTTTTTTATTTCAAAACTGTACGCTTTGTATCACCAGTCCGCGAAGAATGCCAGACTACTCGAGGAGGCAGCAAAGGAATTGAACGTGCAGGTTTTGAAAATCGGGCAGATTTTTACCATAAGGTGGGTGGCAAGTAGTTTTAGAACTGTCAAAGCCGTCTGGAACAACTACCCTGCGTTAGCGAGACACTTTAAAACCGCAAGTGAGGATCCGTCTCGCAGTGACATTGAGAGGAAGAAATTCCTTGGGCTCCACAAACGGCTCTCAAACGCTGGATTTGTAGCCGATCTGGCTTGCATGAAAGACATGCTTCGTGAACTGCAGGCCCTGTCACTAAGGTTGCAGCAAAGGGACATAGATATAGTGAGTGCCAGTCGTCAGATTCAGCAGTGCATTGATGTAATTAACGCTATGAAAGTGGGTGGAGGTAAATCAGCACAGAAGGCTGAGGAACGCATGTCACAAGGATTGTTCAAAGGTGTGGAGCTAGTTGAGAGTCTGAGCAGCGGTAAGATTAAAAGGGGTCAATTCTACCAGGCTGTTATCGACAACCTTACGAAGCGAATGCCAGAGTCAGATCTCGTTCATATGCTCAAACCCCTCTACAAGCGCTTTTGGCCACAGGACCGCAACGCACTCATCCTTTATGGAGAAAAAGAAATACGGGCTATTGCGAAAAAACTTGGCGAATCTGCCAGTGAAGCAGTGCAGGAGTTTCGTGACTGGAAGCTGCAAGATGCTGCACCAGGGAAAGTGCTGGAGAAGCTGTCCATAGCAAGCAGAACATACCTGCCCACGTCATCGGAGTGCGAGAGGGGCTTTTCAGCTGTAAATGACACTGACAGTAAGATTCGCAATAGACTGCGTGAACCCAGCCTCTCGTCACTACTTTTTGTGGACCTTAATGGACCTCCATTGGAGAGATTCGATCCAATGCCTTTCGTCACATCTTGGCTTAAATCAGGTCATCGCCTGTCCACATCATGGGCTCCTGGACGTAGAGCAAAGGCAGCTGAACCCAGGCCTCTGTGGTCGCTTCTGTGTTAAGGTAAGACCCGCTTTATATACTTGGCTTCTGCTGTGTTGTAGGCCTATGGATTGCTGTGTTATAATGAGAAGGGCTATGTGCATGGTTGTTGTTAAAGGAGCATAGTCTACTACTTGCTACTGAGATGCTAACCCGACGGATTGTCCGGTTGAGGCGCCGTGCGTCCTAGTTTGATGTGTTGCTGTTGGTTATACAAGATCCGTAGTCGTTGGTTTGCTGCATAATAAACATTTATTGTGTTACTATGTGCCATCAATGGCTTAATCACTGGTACAAACAATAACAATAACAAACTTAGCGCCGAAAATCGCACGCGCACGGAAAGCCACCGGCCCCGATTTGGGCTTTTTTTTTTTTGTCGTGGGCTTTTTCCGTGGGCTCCCCCGCACACCGTGATGTAATTCGCACACTGCCTGTGTTACCCCTCTCCTGGAGCAGAAAGAATGGTTTGGCGTGGGGTCCTCATAGGCCTACACGGTCGGGGAGCTATAAAACAATTAATATTAGATATTCCCATCACGTGATCTTATATGTGTAATTTTCACCACGTATTAGCATATTGGCACAATTCGCTTTTTCCCCCCATTAACATACATTGGCGCAAAATATACCGCTCACGTATAATTAAAGGAAATTGGGCGCTTTTGTTTGTGGGATTCCTTTAAGCTCATGTACCTTTCTGAGGTCAAAACATTGGACATTGTTTTGATTGAACTACCGACCTCTGTATAGATTTTCTTTGATTGTTATTTTTTTAGACAACCCAAGTCTAAACAGTTTCAAAATTCCCCAAATTAATATCTCATTTTCAAATATTATGCCCATTCTTGTTTCATTGATGTGCAATAAGTTGTGTCATTTGCTGGAGTTCAGTCTGTTAGCTGTCATTATTGGTCCTCTCAAGGCTTTTAACAGACGCCATTTGATTCTCTGATATTGTGAAAGCATTTCCATTTGGAAAGCTCTTTTTTTTTTTTTAAATGCTCCTGAAATGCAGAATGGAGTTACAATTGCTTTTTGAATTGTTTATAAGGACTCAGTCAGCATAACAAAGGGCAACATCTTACTCTGATGGAAATACGTATTGATTCATTTGCATGTTCAAATTCAAAAGCCTGACTGAAAAATCAACACCCATTTCTGAGTGCAAAAGTATTCTCCTCACAGAATACTTTCATTCAATGTCACGTTCATTTACACTGTTCATTAGCCTACAGTGCTGGATTGACAACCTATCTCCATATTACATTACATTAGGCTCTGTAGCAACTCGTGAGCTTAGAATTATAAGGTTCTATCTCCATTTTTGTCAAAATTGAGTTTTTTACATAATCTGATCCATTAGGTGTTTATTAATGCCTGTGTGGTGTTATTTTTTTAAATGTTGACATTTTTTAGTTAGTAATTCATAAAATACAAAGGTTCCATCTCATAAAACATAATGGAATGTAAAAACTTTGACACTCAATATCTCTGAACTGCCCTAAACGGAGATAGAACCGTATAATTCGAAGCTCACAAACTGATAATCTATGTAATAACTGTTGATGATGTAATAACGGCTAATAACGTAAAACATTTAGCATTTAAAATGTAATAAAGACTGATATAACTTGCTAATAATGCAATAGACATGCCGAGTAAGTAATGTAAAAACCCATTGCACATAATGTAAAGGATATTTTGATGAATATTGTAATAACTTCAACCAATAATGTAATAATAACATACTAATCTCAGTATCTCAGAATCTCAGTCTTTCAGTCTCACACTTCAGTTACACTTTCTTTGAAGAATCCCCTGCTGTTTGTATATCAATAAACTATTAAACACACTAGACAGCACCAATCCCAACCCCTGAATCCCAGCCACGCACACACACACATGCACACACACACACACACACACACACACACACACACACACACACGCACCCACACACTACCTTCTGTCAGTCTATCTTCCACCGTAGACTGAAGACCCATCTCTTCAGGCTACACCTTAACTGTCCCTCCTGAGACATCTACCCCTCTACCCCCCTGTACCGTTTCTGTACTGTTGTAATAATAAAATAAATCATCCTTCTTCTAGCCTTACGACTGCCAATGGCCTCTGGCCCAAGCATAGATTACTTTTTCCTGCTGGTGGATAGATGATTCACTTACATACTTAGTCAAATGCATTTGTTTAAAATCGCTTTGGATAAAGGCGTCTGCTAAATGCCCAAAATGTAAATGCAGTAACAGACAAAAAACACAGAGAGAGAATGGGGATGGGAAGGGAAGGGAAGGTCGATAAAGGGGAGGTCCGTCACTCTTCACCACACAACTGGGAGCACTGAACACGCACACACTTACTCTACACAGTCTCACACACACACACACACACACACACACACACACACACACACACGCACACACACACTCACACGCACACACACACACACACACACACACACACACACACACACACACACACACAGACACACATAATGGTTCTCCTCTCTGCTGTCTGACAATCCTCTCTTTTTCCCTTTATCCTCTTCCCTATCTCTGATCCTACATTGTGTCAAGTCTCATACTGACCAAATGTATGTGCGGATTCAAATCATCCAGGACATTTGAAAAATGTGTCCTGCAATTCATTCACAACTCGATTTGAAAAGAGTAACCTTAGTAAGGGAATTCTAATTCAATGTAATTCAGCTGTCATTACTATTTAGTCAGCATTGGAATTGTATTCAAATTGTATTGATGTAAATGTACAGTCATAACTAGTCAGCATCTCTCTCTCTCTCTCTCTCTCTCTCTCTCTCTCTCTCTCTCTCTCTCTCTCTCTCTCTCTCTCTCTCTCTCTCTCTCTCTCTCTCTCTCTGTACTACACTCTTGAGTTCCCTACCTTCCCTATACGACTGTGTATGTGTGTGTCTGAGCTTAATATCAACTACAATGACAGAGTGTAAAGTGTGTGCATGTGTGTTGGCACGCTCAGCGGTCCAGGTTGTAGTGAAACAGGGTGACCAGGGTGACACACAGTACATTATTCACTCTCACTGTATTACATTATAAATGCTATATGTTATTACATCATGGGCAGTTATTACACAATGTGTTGCTATATATACCTATATCACACATGTAGGCTATACTCACAGTACAGTACACACATTTTGTCCAAAGTAGAGTCACCTATATACATTTGTGTTTTAATTATTAAGTTAGCCACATGCAGAACAATTTGGTTAAGGCAAATGTTGTCATTGTATATCACCTTTCGGCAGACTAAGCCTACCTGATAATTGCAATCTAAAAATGGCTTTCAAGTGGCCTAATTTTGAATAACGCTAATTGGATGACGAAGAGTCTATGAGTTGACTAAAATGGTCAGGCGTGGCAGTGTTATCACACAAATTAGAACAATACAGTTTCCTTCAGCCCTAAGGGTAGACTATTCCCCAAAATCCTATTTTACCATTGTGTATAAAACAAAACCATAGAGGTAGTTATATGTTCGTGGACTGTTTTAGAAGTTGAACATAAACACACTGGGCATCCATTCCATGCTATCGATGGGCATCCATTCCATGCTATCATAAACTATTTCTTTTGATTCAAAATGATTGGTTAAACTGATATGACAAGGTTGTATTAATAGTCATAGCCTTGCCTATGCACTCCGTATCCAAATAATTCAATGGAAATAGAATAGGGCCTCTATTCATTCATTTTGTTTGTCTACCTACAAAATAACATTGAAGTCTTCTTGTGTCTAGTTTTAGGTTTTGTAGTTTTAGTTTAGTTAGACTATCTTAGACTGTTTTAGACTAGTTTTAGTTTTAGACTATGTAGTTTTAGTTTAGTTTTAGACTATGTCGTTTTAGTTTAGTTTTAGACTATGTAGGCCAGGTGTTGTATTGTATTTGTTTGTGGTGGATGTTGTTGTTGTATGCCTGTGAACAGGTCACTTGAAAATGAGCCCTTGGGGCTCAATGTGTTTTTACCTAAATAAAGGTTAAAAAAATTAATATATATAGCCTATGTTTTAAATGTAAATTACTCATTTATATTCAGTGTGATTGATAGTTATAGTTATATATGAGATCAAGCCTACATGTTCTATAAGAGCAAGTCAAAGGTGATCCCTTCAGGCCTAAACAAAATACTTTATTAGAATGCGATTAAAAAAAACGTCAATATTGTTCAAGTTTTCGTTAAGTCATTTTTGAATATTTTAAGCAGCAGTGTTTAGTCAGGTATTAACATTACACAAGCAGTGGCACGTTTATAACCCTAAAGAAATACTTTCAAGACGCACCATTGAAATAAACCGTTTCAGCACGTTCCCTGGGCCAATATGTGACCGCGGTTTCATATTGGATATTCACCAGCCATTTGGTTTTTAAAATCGCAATAGTTCTTTAATGGTTGGCTACATTTACCTAAGATTGAGCTCATTATCATGGAAATCACCTGTAGAATGTTGCACAACCTAGTTTTATTTATTTTTTAATTTTAACTTTAGCCATACAGTACAGGGACCGCGTTCAACGCGTATGATAAACCCCTTAAAAACCGATTGCCATACGGTTTAAATGCTATTGAACTTTAAAGAAAATAAACATCCATTGACATTAATGAGAAAACAGACAGTGCAGCCTTGTGTCTGCGGTTTGAATGGTTTTAGATCATTCTATCATGCAGTTTGAATACTATAATGCATTTTAAAGTAAAGAAATAATAATATACATTAATGAAAGCCTTTTTTGAGAACAGTAAAGGCTGTGCAACCTGTGTCTCTGGTTGGAATGGCGTTGGTTTTAGATCTCTGTAGAAGATTACATTAAAAAGAAAAGGTTGTGCAACATCCTACACGTTTTCCATCATAGGCCTAATGAAGTCTTAGGTCAGTTGAACATTAAAGGCTATGCAACCTTGCCAGTGTGTCCCTGGTTTGAATGAAGTTGGTTTTAGATGTATTAATGGTTAAACCGCTATTGAAGATAACCCCCGCCTTCATGAATGCACAAAAAAAGTTGTGCAACATCGTAGACATTTAACCGTCATAATTAGCGCAATCTTAGGTCAATTAAACGCACAGTTAGAGAGTTTTGGAGATTTGAAGAGCCGAATGAATATCTGACGAATATCCCATATGAAACTAACTTTACCACGGTATATAACCGTAGGCCTAGTTGTTAGTTAGTTAGTTGGTTATTAATGGCGCATCATATGATCATTGGACCTTGTTAAATAAAGATTTAAGATTTAAAACATACTTATTGCTGTAAGAGACACCTAAGTCCACGAGTAGTGTTTGTGCGAACCATTATACAGTCCGTCTCCAGTAAAAACAACGTTGGTTTTCCAGACCAATTGTGCGGAAAGCGTCGCGTTTTGCCAAGAGACAAGAGCACATGAAAGCAAACTATTTGGTGTGTGTGTGTGTGTGTGTGTGTGTGTGTGTGTGTGTGTGTGTGTGTGTGTGTGTGTGTGTGTGTGTGGGAGGGGGTGGTGGAGGGGGGGGGGGGGGGGGGGGGCAGGTTAAGCCCAAACCTGCCCTCAGGAAACACCTCTGCTCTCCCAGACCCCAGCAGGTGGCTCCCGGCCCCAGGGTAACGCAGCGGGGACACCCGTCCCGCACCTTTGGCGCGCAATCAGGTTCCCCCGGGAATGTGCGCTAACGCCGCTAAGGTGCCAGGTGCATGTACGCCTTCTCTCTGCCTCCTAAATACAACAGTCTCCTCTTTGCAGTGAAAAGAAAGTGAAAGAAAGTTTCAGTGAAAGAAAGTTTCCCACCAGAACCTTTTATATTTGCCATATTTGTCTAATCATGTTCATCAGCTTTATCATTAGGCCTACACTACTTTTTTAATTTAAGTTTAAGTTTTCATGTCTCCTCTCAGAGTAGCAGTTGACCATCCTCATCCTATCCTGTTAGAAAGGGAACCGGAACTGCAACGAAGGAACCAGAACTTTAAATTAAATTAAATTCATCTTTATTCGCCATGTGCAGTGCACTAGGAACATGATTTGGTATTCTACCATGCTAAACAAGCTACAGTACATACAACAACAAGACGACAACACGACAATACTCAAGACAAAATATACAGTACCAATATGAGTGGATATTAGGAATAAATACTTTACAACTAAGTGCAAGAACATGTAAAGTGCGAGGTACAATGATCAGCAGTTATTGAGAAGGGCTATGGCTTTGGGGAAGAAACTGTTGCATATTGAACCAAAAGATATTTCTAGGAGGGATGTCCCTGTCTACAGATGTGTCTGCCAAACTTCTCAAGTGAGAAGGGATAACTGATGCATAACACGTTCCTCAATGACTTTGTTTTTAGTTATACATCTGTTGTTCTGATAGGCCTCTCTATTATGGTTGGCCTAGAATGCAAATGCTTTTACTATACGGCTGTTGTATAGAATTGCTATGTGTTGTTTTTTTTATTTTTTTTATTTTTTTTAGCCAACATAAATTCAATTTGCCCCTGTGACAGACAGCACACCAATTGTCCTTGTGTTTCCCCCCAATTATCTTCTCAGATCCTAGAATCTCAAAACAATATTCATATACATATATATACATATATACATACCAGTACCAGAATGCTCAATTCAGTTATGCTATCAATCCAGGGAGACAGTTTATAACTGCAACGTGCCTGTCTGTAGCAGCTTTCATAGGGTACCGTATGCTTGTAACATGTCTGCTCTTTATTTCAAGATATCGTGACGTTAGAATTATAAGGTTCTATCTAAATTTTTGTCAAAATTGAGTTTTTTACATAATCTGATCCATTGGGTGTTTATTAATGCCTGTGTGGTGTTATTTTTAAAAATGTTGACATTTTTGAGTTAGTAATTCATAAAATACAAAGTTTCCATCTCACAAAACATAATGGAATGTAAAAACTTTGACGCTCAATATCTCTGAACTACCCTAAACGGAGATAGAACCATATCATTCTAAACGGAGATACAACCTTATCATTCTAAACGGAGATAGAACCTTATCATTCTAAACGGAGATAGAACCTTCTCATTCTAAACGGAGATAGAACCTTATCATTCTAAACGGAGATAGAACCTTATGATTCTAAGCTCACGATATGTTAGAGATGTTAGAGGTCCTATACACTTCTCATACTTCAACCTCTTCATTTAACCCGTTCACGTCCCATTCTACCATGTGAAGGCGTCTTACAGTATTTGTAGGACGCCTCTTCCAGACAAACCTTGTAGTGTCTTTACTGAAATCAGATATTTTCGGAGAAGCAATGACAGCCACGACTGACTATTTCAAGAAATTAAAATGCTGATATATATATATACACTATATGGACTAAAGTATGTGGACACAATTATTTTCTGGGGCTTGTTTTCATGGTTTGGACTAGGCCCCTTAGTTCCAGTGAAGGGAAATCGTAATGCTACAGCATACAGTGCGATTCTAGAGAATTGTTATGCTTCCAACTTTGTGGCAACAGCAGCAACAGTGGGACCAACTCCATATTAACGCCCATGGTTTTGGAATGAGAAGTTCAACAAGCACATATGGGTGTGACGTTCTGGTGTCCTTATACTTTTGTCCATATAGTGTATAATGTTACGGTACATGTGGGAAAACGGTACATGTGGGACAACTCGGGTTAGGGTTAGGTGCTAGGGTGCTACGGTTAAGGTTAGGGTTAGGGTTAGGGTTAGGATTAGGGGTAGGGTTAGGGTTAGGGTTAGGATTAGGGGTAGGGTTAGACATGCCAGCATGTACCAAGTGGACGTAGCACCTAACCCTAATCCTAGTTTTCCCACATGTATCGTATTTCCACATGTACCGTAACATTTTTTTTTTTTTTACAATGATATACTCTTAGAAGCATATACTTATACTGTAAGAAACATTCTTAGAAAACTCTTGTCATGTGACGATTCTCATAATGCATAACTTTAATTAGAAAAATGTTTGGAGGACTAACGATGGCTATCCACTATTATACCATCAGTAACATTTTTGCAAACACTGATAACTCTGAGACATGTTATGCATATGGGCCCAGATCTTCGCCTACACTTTCACAACTCTGTTCACATTCCAACTGTTAGGATGATGTGTGGCCCTTATTTAAGAGCTCAGCGGAGAGCTTATTTCATATACTGCATTGTATCATTCTATTGTTCTTTGCTGCCCATCCATAGCACAGCCATGGATTTAATGGTCAAGGGGGGCTGCTTAAACTAGTTTAATCCTGGAATGGGAAAGGGCTAAGTGACTGAGGTAATGGAATCGCTGGAGTCGTTTCTGTGGAGGCTTTGGACAAAAAAAAGAAAAAAAAAGTTGTATAACTACCAGCTGTGACCAAATATTTTGATATATCTTCTTGATCTATCAAGCGAAGCTAGCTAAACTTGCAGAATGATTGATTATTGAAATGTATTTAGAAGTGTGTGTGTGTGTGTGTGTGTGTGTGTGTGTGTGTGTGTGTGTGTGTGTGTCAATGTCTGTGGCAAACCTCCAAACCTGTTCACAACACTGTAAAAATATATTTTAATGTGAGCCATACCTGATGGCCTGGGGCAGAAACAGCCTCTAGGTCACCCAGGGTCATTCTGTCTCTCAGTTTGTTATCCTTTAAACACGTTTCCTGAAACTATAGCTCAATTTCTAAAAACTCTAAACACAAAACTGAAAAAAGTAAAAAAATAAAATAATAATAATACGGTGAAACAGATGTGAAACCATGTAAATCAGTCTGCGTTCCGCCTCCGATCTTGATCAGGCCAGAGGACCTCGTCTACACCGCCTGAGATGTTTTCCCTCGCCAAGCAACGGGGGGAAAAGCGTCTGTGAAAAGTATATACACAGTATAGGCTACACATATTTCATGAATGTAAGACAAAACAACGTTACGCTATACATTTCTCTTAGTACATTAGATAGCCATTGAAACCACAGTTACATTACTGTAATTACTAGTAGAGAGTATTACTGAAGTGGTTAACTTACCTATTCTCACCTCTAAATGCCTGGAAAGCTGAGGCTACTGTGAAGCGGCTTGGATTCGCTGCCTAGCTCCGTTAGGCCATGATTGAGTACATGGTCAACCAAAGTTGCACGGGTTTCATTAGACATATTGGCTTGCCTTCCTCCTCCTCTTCCTCCTCCTCCTCCTCCTCCTCCTCTTGCTCTCACTCTTGCTCTTCCTCTCTGTTCTCCATGCTGCTCAATCTTTGTCCCGAACACAGTAAAGATCACCTGCGGCCTCCTTTATGCTCTGACACATGATTGAAGTGTTTTGCCAATTGAGTTTGAACAGGTGAGAAGTGACTGAGACCAGTTAGTAATTAGAGTGTGGCATTTTGAAGGCCAGTGTTTTCCAGGTGAATGGTGTATGCTAAGTGATGCAATTTGTGTTTAGAGTTTTGCAAAAATGTGATTTGGAATTTGAGAATGGAATTGTGCTTAGAGTTTAGCCTTAGTCTTGTTGTTGATACATGAACTTCAAGTTTTCAGACTTGCGTGCAAAC
>NC_137687.1:3541140-3561140 GCF_963989245.1 Nansenia antarctica
TAGCTTAATCATCACATTCTAACATTTTAAATGTTTTTTCTGTTCTTCTTCTTCTCTGCTCCCTCCCCCCAGGTGAAGGTGTGGTTCCAGAACCGTCGCACCAAGCAGAAGAAGGACACGACCAAGGACTCTGACAAGCGCTCCTCCTCCAGCTCAGAGTCCCTGGCCACCTGTAACATCCTCCGGCTGCTGGAGCAGGGCCGCCTCCTCTCCTCCGTGTCAGGCCCGCCGCCTAACTCCCTCCTGGGGAACCCTCACCCGGGGAACGGCTCTCTGCTGGGCAGCCCCGGAGGCTCCTCTTCCTCGCCGGGGGTGAGTAGCGGCACGCCTCCCTCCCACGGCTCGGGGGGAACTTTCGGGCTGTCGCTCCCCTCGCTAGGGGGTACCCCGCCCTCGCCGCGGCTGGGCGGGCCGCTGCCCCACTCCCTCTGCTTCTCCATGCCCCTGTTGGGGGGGGTGCATGCTCACCACCACGAACTGGTGTCCGGGTACGGCTGCGGATCCTCCGCCTTTGAGCCGTACACGCGGTTGGACAGGAAGGAAGCGGACCACCTGGGAGGGAAGAAGACGGTTTCTTAAAGGAGAAAGGAAGTTGTTGAGGTTGGGGGTTGGGGGGTTGGCATCCAACCAAACTCCCTCTGGTCTCCCAAACACCCACCCCAAAACACATAGCTGACAAGGATGGACAGAAAAAACTGGGAGAAGGTGAGCCCCCCTGATTGTGAAAATTAAAAAGAAAGAGACTACAGAGCTCTCCTTGTTGCGCCGCCTGTCCCTGTTCTTCAGCTGTTGCCACACCATGGTGACAGGACGAGAGGTGACAGGGGTGATGATGTCTCACGCGATAAAACGTGCTTGTGAATTTTAGAAAAATCAAATGTGTGTGTGTATGTGTGTGAACTGTGTTATTTTTTCTTAACACTGTTGTCCTTACTGTGATTTTATTAATTACCCTTCACTTTGTGCAGTGTGCTTGTGTGCTTTTCTTTCTTTCTTTAGGACTTTTCTTTTCAAATGTATCTTTAAAAAAATAAAATAACAACAGACATTTTTAGGCCCTCAATATTAATGGTTGATGATTGTCTACAGCATTTTAAGGAGTGCCGTTTTAAGAAAGACAATCTCTTCCGAACACACTCCTGTGCAAAACATCCAGGTTCTCCATTTCTGAGAGTTTAAGCTTCGTTATATGGAAACGTCCTGCCAGAACAAATCGTGACGTTAGAATTATAAGGTTCTATCTCCATTTTTGTCAAAATTGAGTTTGCTACATAATCTGATCCATTAGGTGTTTATTAATGCCTGTGTGGTGTTATTTTTAAAATGTTGACATTTTTGAGTTAGTAATTCATAAAATACAAAGGTTCCATCTCACAAAACATAATGGGATGTAAAAACTTTGACGCTCAATATCTCTGAACGGCCCTAAACGGAGATAGAACCTTAGAATTCTAAACTCACGACACTACTTAAATAACCATACACTTAAGCAGTTTTCTAATGTCAGTATGTATAGTGTCCAACACAAGATTTCTGTAAATTCTTTGTTTGGTTGGTGTGAATGTCTCTTGATTGATAGACTCTGGACAAATGGTGTAAAACGCTAACTCTTGGGGTAAATTCAAGCTAAGATATAAAAAGATAAAAGTAGTTATTTGAGAGAATGCTCAATAGTTATGTCCTTGCCAAAGTATAAGGGTTTCGCTGCCTCTGAGCTATACACTCACGTCTAATCACAGAAGGTAAATTGAGGTCAGCCTAAGCAAGTTGACCTTTGAACTTCTGCCCTTTTTTATCCTGAGATAAATGCTCGGTGTCTAATTTACCAGCGACACTGTAGCGCTCAGATCAACGACAGGCTTAGGAGACACTCGGGTGAATCTCTGGTTAATCTCAAAATGTTGGTAATTGTACATAAACAAGCTATCCATTTGTCCATAGGTTAGTTCACATCACTAGGTTTACATATATGTGCATTGCCATCCTTTCCCCAAATGTTTATGTTTGAATGTTGTTAATTAAACTAAGGTTTGGCACACATAACACTACCACGCACAACCCAGTGTTTATAACCGGCCATATCAGTACTTTTCATATTCTACATGAAAATGTATGTGTGTTTCTCTGATAGGTCAACTATTTGTGCGACACGCATAGACTGCAACTAAGCGTCCTCATCATCATCTCTTTTGACCTTTTCTCTCTCGAATTATAAGCTTTTTTGAAATGTACTGTATATGTTTTGGGGAATTGGTTATTTTCAACACTAATTGCTTTTTATTTTTTCAATATTTAACAATTATATTTGTCTGTCCCTCCCAGAGACTCTCTCTCCCTTGCCCATTCTCCTATTGCATGTCCTTTTACTACTTTTGAATCAAAAGCACTTTATGTTTCTAAATTTTTACAAGACCTCAAAACCCCCCTTGTTTGGAAAGCACCACAGTTAGAATACGACCATGTGGTTCCTTCAGCTCTCCAACTGTTGTCAAAAGACATCAAAGTTCCATTCCAGAACCTTGGGAGTTTCAGAATGATATTCACAGTCAACGTTCTACTGTTACTGTTCCATCTGCCCAGTTCCAGAACAGCAACAGAGCTACTCATTAGAGGACCGATTAAGTGGTCAAATCTGGATTCAGGTTTTTAAACATACACAGCCATGGTCTCACAGCTTTTTTTTTTCTTGCTTTTTTTAACAGCTTTTGCTGTTTTGATTTTATCCAAAGAGACCTGAATCTACCAGCCGTCTGCAATTCACCACTGCAGTTTGACCACAATTTGTAAGTGTCAGATGAGGTGTTTTGGCAAGGTTTAATTTTCCTCACCTCGTGATTTGTGGTTCCCCTTATTCAACTAGCATATTTTAGTTTACTCTAAAGCATATTTTCTTGCTTTTAAGTCCCTGGTTGATTGATTTATGTTAGGCCTAGCATCCTAGCATCATTCTCTTCATCTCTCATCACTCTACCTCTAGTAAAGGTCTGTTTTCACAAAATGACATCAAACCACCCTCATCTACTTATTCACAAATAAAAGCCAATTATGTTCATCCAAAGCCAACCTGCCTCTAAAGGCCAATGCACACGGCGTGCGATTTTGTCGCACGACAACATTCAATTCTCAATTCACACCACCGAAGTGTGTGGGTGTGAATGGAGAATCGAATGTTGTCGTGCGACAATATCGCATCGCACGCCGTGTGCATTGTCTCAAAACAATTCAAAACAATGGAATTGAATTCGTGGTGCGACAAAATCGCACGCCGTGTGCATTGGGCTTAACACTCTCATCAGTCGTCTTGTTCCCTCACATCATCTCCATGGCGACCCTGCTATACAGGTATTTAAATCATCTCCATGGCGACCCTGCTAGACAGGTATTTAAAGTTCCCGTAGTCGTGGAAACCTCTGAGTATTTTCTCAGCTCTTTTCCGTACTTGAACTGGGCTGTTGTTGAAACACCGTGTTATTTTCAATAAGCACCGTTCATAATTCATAAGGCTTCACCATGAAATATTAAAGGCCGTGATAAGACCTGAGAACCCAGGCAGGCAGAAGCAGTCGAGCCCCGCACCATGGATAAGGTTCTCTTTCACTTTCACTTTGTCCTGCATCCTTTTCTCTCTTCTAAACCTTATTTGTTTGTATCTCTGAATGATTTAAGTCACTCCTCCCCCTGACACTTTGCCCAAGGACCTCTGTATCTTTCTACACAGACTTACTGTGTTTCCTGTCATGTCAAACGTCCTGTGTGTCTACAGGTCTCGCTATCTGTACTGTATCCAACTCAGATGTTCACAGTTTTGAATGCCAAACTAATCAGAGAAGCATTCGCTCGCCCCCCAGTCATAACCAATTGGAGGAGCTCATGGTCACAATGATCTCTCTCTGTATACACCGTCCATTTCCCCGTTGATATCAACTTCCTCACCTGCAGTTGTACAGTCTTGTGTTTCTATTGTATGTTTTAAAGCTATATGTATTCACACTGTACACACATGGAAAGCAAGCAGAGCACAAAAGGCTATTACAGTGAATAGTTTCACTAAAAGGGGGGAGGCTGTCCTCATGTTCATGTTCAAAAGACACACAAAGCTTGATTTGATTCAAAGATTCAAAGGTGCGTCAAGCTGGGATCTTACTATTGCTTTCATAGTAAATAGCTCTTTCTCTCTCTCTCTTCACTCGCTATCTGAATAGAATCAATTAACTTCATCGCGTGCAAATCTGTGACATCTGCACCCTGTGTTATCGTCATCATCACGTGGTCTGGGACCTGAGTCGGAGAGGTCACCGTGGTAGTGAATAGTTCCCTTGTAAAGCTCTCCAGTCGAGACAGTCCTTCTTTTTCTTCCTGTAAGCGGTGCTATACTGTATCATGAGTTTGATGGTTTAAGTCCTATGAGATTGTGTTGGAGAATTGTCCTTTATTTAAAAAGAAATAATAAAAATAAAAAAGTCTGTTTTTTTGTTGTTTACGCACAGCCAAGGTTTCTGCAAGGTAGGCTATGACTCCTTTTGGGGAGTAACGTACGTTGTGTGTGACCAAGTCCAGTTTAAACGGCACCAGCTATGATAAAGAGCCAACTTGTACAGTATGAATATAAATGGGTCTTTGCACAAGTATCTTCATGTCAGTATCATGTGAAAAGCAACAAAATAGAAAGATGACTGAGAAAAACAGAAAAAAACGTTATATATGCTTTACAATTCGTTGTCTCATTAACAATTTGCACTTATTTAAAGAGACTTTCTTTGTGTTCCTGGTTGAAAAGAGCTGTTTTCAGGCTCGGGCTACGGCCAAGATTGTATAATATGTATATGTATTTTTATTCATATGCATATAAATATATGTCTATGAAATTTGCTCTTTGTCTGACTCTTTCTTGTGTCCTTCACTTGCTACTTAATTCTGTCCCAAGGCTAGGAATGATTTATGGATGCGTTTATGAAAGCTCAGGGTATATACAGGAATCTTGAGGTTAATTTCAATACCTTTCTAAGACTTTTTAAAGACCTTGTCAATATTTTTCCAGACCTCCACCACCGCCACTTGGAGCTGTAACCGTTTACATCAGTGACACCTTTTAACTTAACAGTTTTAGTTTGCAATAGACTAGACTAGACCACTATCATACAACATAATTTCCGGTTCATCTTTGTTTTTTAATAAAACTCACAAACTTTTACTAAACGTTTTTAGGATTCAAACTATTTGGACAGAGTCTAATTCAGAAAGATACCTACAAAATTCAAGACCTCATAAAATCGTGATGAGACTATTTAATACTTATTAAGTGTCTTGATTTTCCCAAAATTGATTTATCAACTTTTAATTCTTTTCAAGACACCGCGGATACCCTGTGGAAAATAAGTGAGAATTTCGTATCAACAAGTAGTGTCGTCACATGCAACAACATATTATACAGTACAGTGGTATAGAAAGTCATCACACCCCTTCACCTTTATAGACTCAATTTAAAATTGATCAAATAAATAGAAATTGGCATCAATCCACATACAATACCCCATAATGACAAAGTGAAAACAAGTTTTTAGCAATTTCTGCAAATGTATTAAAATTGAAACATAGAAATACCTTGTGTGCATAGGTCTTCATATCCTTTGCTATGACACACTTAAAATGAGCTAAAAAGCTAAAAGATGTCGTCAACAAATCAGTCAATAAGTTGAATTGAGTTCATCTTAATGCAAGCATAATAGTTTATGTAATTTTGGAATCAATATCTTTGTTTTTATAGGGTCTCTGATTTGCATAGGAATCAATTACATACTGTGTAGATTAGGGTGGACTCAACTTATTGAGTGATTTGTTGATTACATTTTTGCTTTTTACCTAATTTTAAGAGTGTCATAGCAAAGGGTATGAAGACTTATGCACATTTCTGTTTCCATTTTTTTCAGTTTTCAACATTTCCCGAAATTTCTAAAAACTTGTTTTCACTTTGTCATTATGGGGTATTGTGTGTGGATTGATTGCTGTTTGCAGAGTGCATATGGCGGTGTGTATCTTGCATTGTGATGCACAATATTTGATGTAGGCCTATTCATTCAATTAAGAGGATAAAGAGTATGAGAAATTGGAGAGGGCCAACACAATCGCTCCTTGTATATTTCTTATCTCACAAGACCTCAGTGAAGCTCAATACAGACCTGATTGATTGATTGATTGATTGATTGAGAATGTTTATTTTGGTCCCTTTTTTTTCCAACTTATACAATTCATAATACAGATATTACACAGTCACAATGCGTAACACCAGGACCAAAAAGGTGTAGGCTGAAGCCATGACTTATTGCGCCTACCCTTTTTACATGTATGGTTTTTCCCCATGAGTACATAATCAAAACATTGAAACTTTTATAAAACAAAATTTCACTTACGCATCTTAACAGAAAACTCTATCTGGAAACAGCATACATAGAAATACAAAGTTCCCCTGGAATAGTAGGAGTGTGGTCTTGGTGTGTGTCTTGGTGTGCATGTGTGTGTGTGTATTCTGTTCTGGTAGACCAAAGCGTTGAACTTGTCTTGCATTAAGCCAATGGAAAGATCTTCAGACGTCGGATCATCGGCCATTGACTTTACCTTGCTTACATCACCAGGGAGGTGCCGCCATCAGAGTATTGTAGTAATCATAGTAATACAATGACAAATACCTGAAGTGCTGGTGGACTCTCATCAAGGTGTCATCTCTCAGAACCTCTCACCTTGTCGTTCTGTAATACACATTTCAGGTCAGAGGTGTGGACACTTACACCTATTAGTGGGCTTGCATGCTTCAAATTCATTGTATTTATATAGCGGCTTTATATAGAGGCTCAAAGACGCTGACAATATGGGAAGAACAGATAAACACAGAAACGACAAGCAACAGATAACATGAGCACATAGAACACAGAGTTAACGAACGGGGAACAAGTAACGCAGCAATGTCCAGGGGGGAGGGGGGTGGCAGGGTTAGGGGAGATGGTTAGGGGTAGGGGAGGTTGTATGCATGGGAGAACAGGTAGGTTTTGAGGTGGGATTTAAAAGTGGAGAGTGAGGGTGAATCTCTGAGTGGTTGAGGGAGAGAGTTCCAGAGGCGGGGTGCAGCTCGTGAAAAGGCACGGTGACCAAAGCCTTTGAGTTTTGAGGGTGGGACAGTGAGGGGAACAGTGGATGAGGACCGGAGGGTACGGGTAGGGTGGTGGGGGAGAAGGAGGTCAGTCAGGTAAGGGGGGGCCAGGCTATGGAGGGCTTTGTATGTGAGGATGAGTACTTTGAATTTGATATGTTCTTTGATGGGGAGCCAGTGGAGAGAGTGGAGGACAGGAGTGATGTGGGTGTTTGAGAGCAGGCGGCTGAGTTTTTGGATCATCCGTATACACATACTGCACATAACGCTGTATTATTCTACAGCAAATCTACAAATCAGCACCATTCCAGCATGCAGCATCCATACATGAGTGATGTGCAGTTTGAGAATTAATCATTTTTGTTTCTGATTCCACATAACATTACCGTTCATTACAAAAGCATTTTACATTTTCTATCTCTAACAAAGCTAGCTAGCTATCTAACAAGCGAACACCTGTTTGCCTAGCCTTGTAAACACACACACACACACACACACACACACACACACACACACAATAACTTATGTGTTCAAACCCAGGCAGCGAGACCAGCAGTCTAGAGTGTCCCTGTAATCTCTAATTGTAAGTCGCTTTGGATAAAAGCGTCTGCTAAATGGTTAAAATGTAAATGTAGGGAAAAACAGAATGATGTTTTTTGGAGCTTTTTCAAGCAATGTTGGTTTAAAGTGTTGCAAGATGTCACACAGGGTTTCCTCCCTTTTGTAGCTAGTTTCTGCAAAGGAAATCCCCAGGCTTCCCAAACTAGGAAGGCCCTGATCTCAAAAAGGTTACCATTAAACAGTCTTTTCCAGGATTTGTGAACCCCATAATTGAATGCAAAGTCAACCACCCCTTGTGTATTTTGGGAGGGCTTGCAATTGTAACCAATTACCACACTCTCACTGCATTAAAGGGTCCAATCAAAAAGGGCTTGCAATTTCGACCAATTATCACACTGTTATCATGTTATCCAGTCCAATCAAACAACGCCCCTTTGTCAGGGTGTTCACGTGTGATGGTGGACGACCGACTGACAGGCAGAGCGAAGAACACAAATCAATTTCATTTGCTTATATAACTTATCAGCTAAAGGTCGAAACTGTGCAAAACAATTTCCCAGTGTTTTAAACAACAGCGGAGGTAAGTTGTTTAGTACTCTGTGCAATATAGAATATGCTGGAAGAGAAAGTCGACAATCTTATTAGAACTGAGCACATTTGACATATTATTGCGTGACAAGTGAAATTATTTCGGAATTGCCGCAGCAAAATCAAGTATTTTTTGCCGCAGATATCACAAAAATACATTGTTTATTAAAGTTGTTGATGGAACGTTATTGTGTCTATTTTGTCTTAAATTTTCAGTGGGTTTATTTGGTGTTTTTTTAAAGGTGTTATTACATTTGCCCCCATCTACTGTTAAGACTTTTGGGATTCAAATCAATACTTGTTGTCCCATCCATTTTCATAGTAGTATGTTTAACCACATGCTCTAACTGAGGGGGCTCCTCTACATCGACACAGGGACAATTGACTCCAGGGTGCCAATTAAAATGATTGGCGCCTTTACTTCAGAAGGGCAGAGGCGAAAGGGCCAGTAGAAAGGAGACCAGATGGGTGGCCCGTTTCAGAAGGAGGAAGGGAAGAAGGGAGGGAGGGAGGTGCGGAAGAGAGCTGGAGTGGGGGGGGCGGAAGGAAAGAAGGGCAGGCAGGAATGAAGGAAGGCAGGAAGGGAGGAAGGAACCAGAGGACATAAACAACTAGAAGTGACATCCAACGTAACAGGCGTGGCTGTGGTCGTGCAATGTGATCATCATTACAGTTTATTGTCATGTGTTAGCGATCAGAATTCATTTGTAAGACATCCTAGATCCTCTTACAGTATGTGTATTAAAAAATCCCCCATGTCTGTGTCTGTTTACAGGACAGACAGACAGACAGTCCCACTCTCAAAATCTGATATTGTGTATCAGAAAAATAAATACTTGTTTCCTATTCTCAGAGGCATTCAGTTTAGGCTTAGTGTGTGTGTGTGTGTGTGTGTGTGTGTGTAGGTGTGTGTGTGTGTGTGTGTGTGTGTGTGTGTGGAGATACCATGGCCCCTCGGCCTTTAGGCACGCATCACTGTCCTGCCGGCCCCCCTCCATATAAAGCAGCTCAGCGGCCCATCGGGGGGCCCCTTTCTCTAATTAGGGTCGCTAATTGGGGGCCGGCCAGGCCAGGGACCCCTCCACACCTGCACGGTCATGTGACAATCAAAGAGGTGCGCGGGGTCAGGGGTCACAGGCGGGGGGTGGCAGGAGAGGGGAGGCAGGGAGGGGAGGAGGGTTGGAGATCAGCTGTGGAGGTCTTGTTGGATTAGAGAAAGACTGGAGCTGGGCCGGGGCTGGGTGGGGGAGGGCAGTGGAGGTCTGCTCCTTCAGGGGTTAATTGATTGGTGACCTCCGGGGTTGGACGGCTCAGCGGAGGCCCCAAGCCTGCTTTTCTCAGCCCTCATGGGTGAAATGATGGCAGCTTGTTTTGACATGCTTCACACAAGAGAACGACTTAGCCCCCATAGGTTTCCTGGCTACATTCCTGAGATCCGGCCAGCCCGTACCAAGGCCCTCTATGGGGCGGGAGGGGGACTGGGATGGGAATCTCCTTCCTTCCTTGCCCCTCTTCCTCTTTCAAACTGACTGCACAAGAAGGTCCGAGAGTATGAAGGATGTGTCGTTTTGTTTTGAAGAGAAAGGCAGAGCTGGAGAGAGGGCAGAGCTGGAGAGAGGGCAGAGCTGGAGAGAGGGCAGAGCTGGAGAAAGGGCAGAGCTGGAGAGAGGGCAGAGCTGGAGAAAGGTAGAGCTGGAGAGAGGGCAGAGCTCTGCTCACTCACGTTGTCATGTCTTTATGTGGCACCTTTGATGATGGAAGATGAGGAAAGGCACAGGAAGTCAGTGAAAGCTTGTCATAATGCTATATATACAGTGTCATAATGATATGTATACAGTGCCTTCGGAAAGCATTCAGACCCCTTCACCTTTTCCACATGTTGCTGTATTATAGACTCAATTTAAAAAGGATTAAATAAAAATTATTTGCCATCAATCCACACACAATACCTCAGAATGACAAAGTAAAAACATGTTTTTTGAAATTTAAGTACATTTCTTACATGAGAAATACCTCATGTAAGTATTCAGACACTTTGCTATGACACTCTTAACATTTGCTAAAATGCAAAAAAAGGAATCAACAAATCACTCAATAAGTTGAATTGAGTCCATCTTAATGCAAGAATAATATATAAGGTTAGTCATTACAAACTGAACTGATGGAGAGGAACAAAACTGTTCAGGAACGTGACCCTGAGGCCTGGGGAGACTAAACATCTACAAAGTTGAACGGTGGAGAGGAAACAGCACAATCGACGGGACAACATCATCTCAATCATTCTACAAAATTGGTCTATAACCAAGTGGCCAAAAAAGAATACCGTAATGGAATCTATCTCATATCTATAATTGTGTTTATGTGCAACAATGAATTCAAGTGATACAGCAAAGAGTAAAAAGTGGCTGGAAATATGTTTATTTGGTTTTACAACAAGGCATTATTATTGCCATCCCTCGTGTGAAGAATAGTGGTTGGTAGCTGCATCAAGTTATGGGTATGTTTGTCACTGGCAGGGACTGGGGAGTTTGTCAGGATCAAGGGAAAATTATGACATTTGCTGACATCCTAATCTACACAGTTTGTAAATGGTTCCTATGCAATTTCTAAAAATCATAATAATCCCAGAATGCTTTTCTCAACTATTGACAGCCTCATAACTCATAACTTCCAACACTCAAAATGTGAAGAGTTTGAATCATATTTCAGAGACAATATAACAAAAATCAGTTTGGATCTAAACCATGTTCTACTGATATGCTCCCTCTAAATCACTCCTCTGCCACTGGCCTAGTCGTTCCCTTGGTGAGGACAAAGAACTACGCAGGAAGCATTTAGTGTTCATGATCCTGGCCTCTGGAACAGCCCGCCAGAGGAGCCGAGGGTGTCACAATCTGTAGACCTTTAAAAGAAATCTTAAGACATACCTTTTTATTTTAGCATTCTCTTAATCCACTTTATTTTAATCCACCTTCTTCTATACTGTGCTACACTGTTTTACCATGTCTCTTATTTCCTATACTATCATTTCCTTATATGACCATTTGTTTTCACTGTATTGTTGTATTACTTTATATTACTGATTATTATTTTCACTGTATTATTATATTTTCATTGTTGTATTTTCATTATTGCAATGAAATCATTGCAAAATTGCGATTTTGAACAAAAAGGCGCTATATAAATAAAGTCAGATTTGATTTGATCAAACTGACCGGTTGCTCCTGGTGTCATCACAGGCATTTGATGGTTTACAACCTTGGTTTACCAGCAGTGCTTGTTTGTTCTACATTTACATTTACATTTTTGGCATTTAGCAGACGCCTTATTCCAAAGCGACTTACAATCAATACATTTGAATACTAAGCATGTGAATCATCAGTCCACCAGTCGTAGCAGGAAGAGTAATCTAGCTCAGGCCCGGGGCCATTGATAGAAGGAAAAACCTTCTCCTATCACCTTCTTCTAAAATCTAGTTGTTGTTGTTGTTTTTTTTGGTTTTTTTACACTGGAGAAACAGAGAAACAGTACAAGGGGGGCAATAGAAGTTCTTAGGGACACAGTAAAGGGGAAAGCGGGTGTCTTTAGGAGACGCAGTGCTGAGGGGCAGAAGATGTCTCAGGAGGAGCAGTTAAGATTGTTCTGTTCTGTCGGCATGGCGATGCTGAGGTACATTGATACATAATTATGATGGAGGAGCTGGGGCCTTGCCTTTAGGTGACGTCCTTTTTGTGTTTGTTGTGTTGCTGCTTTAGAAGTGACCTGATTTGCTTTAGTGCTTCTCCCAGACCATTTCTGGTCTCCATTGCTCGATGACGAGACGGTGTGGGATACATGTCTCTTCTTCTCATGCACCTTTTTTAGAATTAGCGGCTTCTTTCATGCTGTAAAGTGTAAACTGTTTCAACACTGACCATGTATGTTAGACTACAGGTGCATGAATCAGAATCAGAATCAGAAGACTTTATTGCCATGACATGTAAACATGTTAGGAATTTGGTTTGGGACAGTGGAGCACGGTTTACAGCAGGACAGGTGCAAGACAGGACAAGACAGTGCAAACCAACATCAAAGTGCAAGAGCCATAATTAATATAAATATAAAGTGCAGAGATCAAGTGTACGTTAGACTACAGGTGCATGACCATGTACGTTAGACTACAGGTGCATGACCATGTACGTTAGACTACAGGTACGTTAGACTCCAGGTGCATTCAATGGGCCAGGTGTCCTGTCCTGTCCTTTCTCCACAGTGACCATGTCTTAGTAATGGTTGTGTGTTCAGTTTACTCGCACCTCCGTGTATTGTACCGGAGAGTTTCAACTCTATCCATTTTGAATTTCTTTATTTCTTCTATTCTTTATATTATCGTACTTTCAAAAAGGAGCAGTATGTGTCCTTGTTTTTCACAATCTGAAAATGAAAATGAAAAATCCCTTTCTCCCCCTCTCTCCCCCTTTCTCTCCCCCCTTTTTTGTAGACTCCTCCCCTTAGACACTGGCAAACCAGCCCTCGGTCAGTCCTCCAGTACCTCACAATCTGACCACTTGGAAGCACCCCAAATGGCTTTTTCTGACACAGAATGAATGTGTTTAAACAGCACAGCAAGCTCACACAAATGCCAAGACCATATGACTTAGACCCCTGTATTATTTCTTAGCCCATGCATGCAATGGATCTAAAGTAAGTAAGTAAGTAAGTAAGTAAGTAAGTAAGGTTTATTTATATAGCACAACATTTACAACGACAAGAGCCGCCCAAAGTGCTTAACAGATAAAATATAAAGAGAAAAACAAGATAAAAGAGATAGAATACAGATTAAAGAAAACAGATCAAATAGAAAAATACACTAAAAGCAGCAAGGTGCAGAACAAATAAAAGTGCAAAGAGTGCAGTGTCGGGAAGGCAGGCTCACCTCAGGTCAAAGGCCAGGGAGAAGAGATGTGTTTTGACTAGTTTTTTTTAAGTTGTTGCCAACCAACCCAACCCAACCCAAGTACATCACACAAATAACACGCTCACACAGTAACCTGGGTGAATTCCTCTTTTATCACCCATCTACACATTATTTAACCAAACTCAGTTATGTTAAAACCATATACCATTTAACCAAGCTCAGTTATGTTAAAACCATATACCATTTAACTACGCTCTGCCTGCTCTCCTCAAAGAGACTAAACAAAACCGTTTTTTTGTCAAAGTTTTTTCAATAAATTGTTCTATTGTCTACATAACTATAATAATACCAACATCACTGCGATACGCAATAGCTTGCATTAATTATTATTGCATTAATTATTATTTATTATAATATATTTGTTCGTTAATGTCTAGATTAGAAGATAATGTCAGCAGCATACTATCGATTGAATACAGAGTATAGCAAATATGCTATATAATATGTTATATAAGCAAATATGCTTTTACTCCGATTGAATACAGAGTATAGCAAATATGCTATATAATATGTTATATAAGCAAATATGCTTTTACTCCGATTGAATACAGAGTATAGCAAATATGCTATATAATATGTTATATAAGCAAATATACTTTTACTCCGATTGAATACAGAGTAAAAGCATGTTATCAATTGAATACAGAGTACTTAAAATAATTCATTTTAAAGAACATACTATGATTACGCTTGAAGGAAGTGAAAATGGTGGATATGATTTTTTTTGCAAGAAACAGGGAGACACACACACGCTTGCTCCCTATCATCTCTTTTTCTCTCTCACACACACACACACACATACACACATACACACATACACACACACACCCACACACACACACACACCCACACACACACCCACACCCACACACACACCCACACACACACACACAAACTCGACTTCCTTCTCACACACACAGGCCCAATCCCATCTCACCCCTTGTCCCTACCACTTACCACTCCGCTTTAGGGTGTGGTGTCACAAGTGTTGTCGGGATGGAGGGGTCGGGTGAAGGGGTAGGGGTACCATGATCCAACAAACTTGGAGTTTTTTCAGAGGCACACTCCAAATGGAGTGTTATGCAAAATCTCCCAGAATGCCTTGTGAATCATCGGCAAGATACTGGCCAGGATAGTTTGTCCAGCCCACCAATAACTTTACTTATTTTAAAAATGGTTTTACTGGTTTTACAATGGCTAAATGGGATATTTAGTCCACCAATATCTATTTTTGTACATACTCTGGTCAACAACTAAATACAGGTAACTATACAAAAGTTCCTTTTACACACATAATGCGTCAGTTTCACTGATAATCAGGGATGTTGATTATCGTAAAAAAATCCACTCTTGTGTTTGTTTCTGAAGGGTTACACCCATACACTACCACAACAGTGGTATCAGTTACTGGCATTCAGGTGAGATTTCAACCTCTTGAGATGAGAAGGAAGCTTCTAGAGTTTTAGCTCTAGCAGCAGATTCAGTTTGGGAGTATGAGTCTGTGTGACATTCTGTTGTTTCTGTCCTGGATGTTTAAGCTCCTGAGTGGTCAGGTAGGTGTGGCAGGTTCAGTCTCACCTCTGTCAAAAGACATCGTCAGCAGCATACTGTTCCAGCATTACTGGGTCATTATTATTACATCTATCATATATTCTGTAAGGTGCTTAATGTTGCTTGTAGCTCTTTTGCCCATTGCTGACCCCTCCCTGTCCCTAGCTCTTTAGCTGTCTAGTTTTAGGTTTTGTAGTTTTAGTTTAGTTTTAGATTATCTTAGACTGTTTTAGACCAGTTTTAGTTTTAGACTAGTTTTAGTTTTAGTTTAGTTTTAGACTATGTAGTTTTAGTTTAGTTTTAGACTATGTAGGCCGGGTTTTGTATTGTATTTGTTTGTGGTGGATGTTGTTGTTGTATGCCTGTGAACAGGTCACACTTGAAAATGAGCCCTTGGGGCTCAATGTGTTTTTACCTGTATAAATAAAGGTTAAATAAAAAAATAAAAAAGTAAAAAAACATTGTGACGTGTATGGGGAAGCTGACGTCGCATCCCCAGTGGGGTACGGCCCAGTCTGAGAGAAGAGTGTGTTTGTATGTTTTTAACAGCACACTGATGTGTCAATTCGGTTGTTAAGTCTGACGTCAAACGTGACGTTTAGCAATTTCCGGGTCCAAACCAGAAATTCCCTCCACCAGAGTACCAGTGTACTACAGCGGTAGAATGACAGTTCTTTACAGAATGACAGTTTTTTAGACTCTGATCTATTCATACAACAAGGGACACAGCAGTTTCCTGTTTTTCCCATATTTGTCAGCGTCTTTGAGCCTCGGAAAAGCGCTATACAAATATAATGAATTATTATTATTACTGAGGCATTTCGAAGAGAGCGCCTCAGCCAACTTTGGACCCGGAAACACGTCACGACTTAACAACCGAATAGCCATGGCCACACTATATATGGGACCTGATGGGAAGCCCTCCTCCACAGCCCAGACCTTCCTGTTCCATATTTCCACACAGATAAATCTATGTGCAGTACTCTAACCTCCAGCTTGGTGCATTCTCTTATCTCGACTGATGTACTTCTCAAGGCTTCTGTGGAGGTCAGAACAGTTCAACACGGTGTCTTGATAAGTGACGCGTCATACAGCTGTTTTTTTTACAATGGTCCGAGAGCCTTGAGACCGAAAGCTCGCAATAAACATCAATTTTGCACAGATTTGTGTGTGCGAATGCTGCTTCTTTGCACTCTATTTCATACCCTTCAGCTGCAGCACCCCAGCTAAAGTCCGATCAGGGGTGAGTGGTGGTATTTTCACTATTATTGGGAATTTACATGGTGAAATGCAATCTTAGACATGACTACTTCGTCATGATTACAAAGATGCCACTTGAAATGCATGAGATCCAAATGTAGTCATGTCTTACACACACACACACACACGCACGCACGCACGCACGCACACACACACACACACACACACACACACACACACACACACACACACACACACACGTTTTCCTAGTATTTGACTGCCTGTAGCCCAGTCATGAATGGTCCCAGTATTGTAGCTTCAGACGGAACAAGTTGGTTGTTATTGTGCTTGCAGTGAGGAGGAGTTACAAAGTAGTAGCTCACAGGGTTCCCAAATGTTTTGCACAAGGCCCTTTTCCTTGTTTTATTATTTCGAAACTGTAAAAAGTGAAACATTTGAATTAATCCTGCTTTAAAATGTGATGAAATGTGTCAACTTTGTACCATTTAGAGGTTAGGTTTGCTTCCTTTCACTTAGATATTAATTGTAAAAGGCATTTTGACTAGGGTTGCCCAAATGTTTTGCGCCCCACTGTAACATCAGGTACAATATATGTGGCCAAATGTGGCCCCCGAGCCAAAACGTTTGCCCACCCCTGGGCTAGAGGGTATGGGCTTGAGGTTGTTATCAGATCTGGTGTCTGTGGGCAGGAACTCAACCTATAGTGTAAGTTGTCATATTTATACTTTACATAAGACACTTATGGCAGCCAAAAAAACAAGGATAGCTGTATTCCTTTTCTTTGACACCTTTTTGGGTGGCTTTAACAGATATGTTAAAGGACCAGGGAGGACTGCCTGACAACATGTGTGCCTGGAGAGGCAGACCCCCCCCTAACCCGTCTAACCCTAACCCTAACCCCCCCCTCCAGTTCCATGACATCACCTACACTGCAGACCCCCAGACGTGGGAAGTCAAATACTACAATGATCATTATTATAAAGTGTGGAATAGTCACCGACTTGTGAAGTTGATATGATGATAGAGTGAACTAAGACGGTTAGACCCCTAGAACTAATTGCATTTGAACTGTAGGATCTGTTATGTCTTGCTCAATGTGTACAGTAATAATTGAAAGAGTTCATTTTGCTTTACCGTACATTTCTGCTTTTCTGCTTTATTTCCCCTCTCTGTTCATGTGGCTGCTGCAGATATTTTGTTTTCGTTTGTTTTGTTGTTTTTACTTATTTATTTATTTAGTTTGTTTCTTGTATTTCTATGCTCTTTCCCCTCTCCCTGTCTGTTGTCACTGTGGGGATGGGTGGGACGGGAGGACGGGTGGGGAAAATACATTTAAGGAAAAAAATTGGTGAATGCAACATTGCGGCATCTGTGATGTCAAACTCTGTTTCACTTATGCATTCCATCAGATAAAAAATGTATTTAAAAAAAAACAAAGATAAACAACGGCAATGAGATTGAGGGTGCCACGCCCACGGGTAACTTACCTTAGGCACTCTGCAGGCAGATTGATTGGTGATGGAGACCAGAATACTGATTGATCACACTGAACGTTATTCCTGAGACCACCCATGACACTTTGACACCTCTTGCTGGTTGTGTCTCAAAATGAGCTCTGATGTTTGATAAAATGTTGTTTCATCCTAGCATGTTAAAATGTAGGCCTGCTACCCTGTCCCCTGTAGTCTCACGTCAGATTCCCCTCATCTTTTTGAAGTATTCATATATATATAGAATATATATATATATATATATATATACAGTATATATAACACCTATAACAATTAACATGATGGCCGCTTACTGGGTTTTCACAAATGTTGATCAAACATGTACTGGTACTGTACTTCACATTTCAGTTCATTTCATTTCAAGTGAGTATTTATATCAATTCAGTTAATTATACAATTGTGATAGAGTGGCAAAGACCAATTATTAGTTGTATGTAAGAGGCAAATTCTGTTAGTTTGGGGGACATTTATTTTGATGATTTAAAATCCATTCCCAATTTTATCTGACATACTGTGTCATAGTATGTCATGTCGTGACGTTAGAATTATAAGGTTCTATCTCCATTTTTGTCAAAATTGAGTTTTTTACATAATCTGATCCATTAGGTGTTTATTAATGCCTGTGTGGTGTTATTTTTTAAATGTTTAAATTTTTGAGTTAGTAATTCATAACATACAAAGGTTCCATCTCACAAAACATAATGGAATGTAAAAACTTTGACGCTCAATATCTCTGAACTGCCCTAAACGGAGATAGAACCTTATAATTCTAAGCTCACGATGTCATAAAGGACATAGATGTTACATAAATAAAAAGTTATGACAACGTGTATAAAAATGTTATGAAGTGTTACTGCGTATTCTTTTGATACAGATATTTGTTTACACTGCAAACTTTACAGTGTCTCATAAATGCACAAGCTGTTTGTCATCGTTGATAATGGCAAATAGTTAGCTTAATATCATTGATTTATGGCATTTTATATAGCTTTTTGTGTTACGGTCCTTTTGTGTTATACAGTATCTCCTCTACAGAAAAGAAATCATTTTCCAAAGATTATTATTTCACTAAGAAATGTTCAATCTCAGATCCCTTTGAGGGTCTAAATGAATGTTCCTCCGTCTAAAAAGGAACGGTCACCAAAGGAATAAAAGTTAAGATTACATATTGTACTTTGGCTTCGTCCTCAAGTGTCGACATCAATGCAATAAATGGAGAACTGACTGTAGTCTCACCTTTTGAATGGGAGCGACAGTTATGCCATCAAAACAAACCGACGACCCCCCCCCCTCCCTCCAGAGGGCCTACTGATCCCAATTTTCACAGCCAAGTCTTTCTCGTAAAAACCAAGGACGACTCTTTTTATCGTCATTGTATTCTGTACCAAGGCCTTTTATATACAAAACAAAAAATGTCTTTATAACCAATTAACCTGTGTTCTGTCTAAAAGGCTGCAATGTCATGTATAATTGGGCGGATGCATAAAAAAGTGGACCCAAAACATAATAAACACCATCGTTTTTGTTGAGTATCCTTCCTTATTCAGTATACCCACCCCCCACCACCCACGTACAACTGGGATTTTGCTCTGCCCCCCCCCCCAGAATCAGAAAGGTTTACATATTATGGTAAGTTTAGACAGAGAAGATGTCACACCTCAAGGACACAGGCGACACCTTCATGCTCCCTTAGACACGACTCACTTTGACCTTGAAGTTATATGAATATTCCTCTAACTACCACAAACACAGCTCACCTTGCAACCCTGCACTCTCTCTCTGAGGTAAGGCAAACCTTGTTGCACGTTGTATCTAAACCTCCCACTCTCACACATGACTTTGTGAGCTTAGAATGATAAGGTTTCATCTAAATATCTGCATCAAAAGAATATGAATGAATGAATGAATGGTCTTTATTGTCATTGATATAGTACAGGTACCATACAACGAAGTTTGGGAGGGGGGGCTTCCCTGGTGCTAGGAAAGAAAAAAAAACTAAAAACAAGAAGGGAAAAGAGCTGGTTTACATAAATAAAGGCTATGTACACTATCCACTATACTATACTATACAAATAAAACACTGTGCTGTACTCTATGCTATGCTATACATATCCTAACATTTCCTATCTCTGAACCTTGTGTACCCGAGGGTTGTCATATTGCACATAGTGTTATTGCACATTCATTTAAAGTGTCGCAGTTTGCAGGTTTGAAATGTTCACAGTTGTGTTTCAGTATTGCACTTGATTACAATCTAGTAGCTGCCATCAAATTGTCTAGATTGTCCAGGGCCTAGAACCTAGGTCTTTGCTGTGTTCAGGGCCTGAATGGCCCTGGGGTAGAAGCTGAGCTTCAGTCTATTTGTCCTTGCGAACATGGTCCTGAACCGCCTGCCTGAGGGCAGCCGAGCAAAGTGTTCGTTCCCAGGGTGGGATGGGTCTCTGGAGATCTTGGAGGCCTTCCTGAGGCA
>NC_137687.1:3571140-3621140 GCF_963989245.1 Nansenia antarctica
CGAGATCCCATAGCTGGGTTCTTATGTCAGACTAGATAAGCCAGCTGGCAACACCAGGCGCTCGCAAACAACTTGCAAACACACACAGATGCTGCGGTCCATCTCTGTGAAACGTACTATCAGATCATCATCTCTAAAACCCAGTGAGCTCCGTATTATCTCAGTAGAAACGCCACACAGAGTAGAGACACACAGATGCTGTTGCTGCTGCTGCTGCACTGGCCCACATCCCTCTCTCTCTCTCTCTCTAACCCATAAGCTTCATTAAACCATGGGTTTTAAATAATGTGTGTAACAACACGTGGCATCAGGATAAATGTCCTCCTCTCCAGGACAGGATTCCAGATTCAGGAATGGCTTAGATTTGAGATTTGAAGATTCGTGTTGTGAGTACTCTGAAGAAATCAATGTTGAGAATGTTGAGCATTGCTGGCTGTGCAGGCATGATTTAAAAATAAATAAATAAATAAATATTTAAATAAATAAATCACCTAACTTTTCATTCACCAGTGACCTTACATGGCCTTTGTGAGTGAAGTCCAAAATAGATATAAGAGTATATGACACTATGAAACAAATCATAGTTGCAAGATAACAGCCACTAGTCAAACTTAACAAATAACCTACAACTTAAATACACCATACCATATTATAAATGTGAAAAAGTTCTCATCAGATATGAATTATTTACGCGACGTTCTCATGTCTGGATGGCCGAGCGGTCTAAGGCGCTGCGTTCAGGTCGCAGTCTCCTCTGGAGGCGTGGGTTCGAATCCCACTTCAGACATCACTTTTTAAAACCTTTTAAAACAGGACACGAACGTTAGTCTCAGCCATGCTCCGTTCAAACCAACCTGGTCTCACACGGCAGACGTCAGAATTCGACGTTTTCCATCGCATCCAAACGTCGAATTCCGACGTGACATTGGGGTAGCTCGTTTGAAAGCGCAGGGGTGCGGCTGTTATGTGCGCCTGTCGGGGCTTCTCTCGGGATTATTCCATTTTGAATTGCACTTGCATTAATTAGTTAGGCCACATTTAGGGTTAGGGTTAGGGTTAAGGTTAGGGTTACGGTTAGGGTTAGGGTTAAGGTTAGGGTTAGTTAGGGTTAGGGTAACCTCTCCGTTGGTTGTATCTCAAAACGTCTGCCGTGTGAGACCAGGCTGGTTCAAACATGTCAGAACAAGCGCCAATACAACTAACAATGAACTGTATGAATACAAACCCCCATGGCATGACCCCTCATGCAATCATGTTTACGATATTGAAATAGCCAAAAGGCTTGCAATATTCTTATTCTTAGGTTGTAATTTGTTTATTAGAAAATTCACTTTACATCAGTGGCCTGTGAGTATTATGAACATCTAGTTTCAGAAATATAGGCTGTAAAACGGCAACTTGTAAGATCAAATAAACATACAGTAAAGTAAAAGTGCACTATGCCAAATAAATAAAAGCAGAAAGGTAGCCTAAATGGAAATCTACAAAAGAAAAAACAGAAAAAATGAACACATAGATAAATTATAACCTATATTTTTAAAGATGTACGCTGTAACTGTACATTAAGGCTATACCCATGGGGTATTTGGAAGGGATCTTTGTCCTTTGTGCTATTCAACATCTGGACTTTATTTTTAAATGTATGTCCCAAGTAAAGGTTGATATATAAATAAAGACCATTCATTCATTCATTCCATTCATTCATATCTCCTAATCAAATGCTATCGCCTAAACAAACTCTTTCGATTCAACGTCACGAACTATATATTGTGCTCAAAAGTGCTATTTAGATCTTACTGGAACTGTTTAGATGTTTTAGCTGTTTAAAATGCAGATGGGTCGCGACATTTGAACGCTGACATGCCCGAGGCGGTGACACAGCTTGCTTGACATTCAGCCTGGACACTTCTCTATATTTTTCCACATAGGTTTTTTCGATTTGTATCCGTTATGATAACCATTCCAGGTAACGAAAACATTTGATGAAAATCATTTTTAACAATGTTGAGACACATTTGTTGGATTGGTCATATCAACTGCTATAAGACGCTATAATGCCCAATATAGCCTACACCAATGGCCTTTTGAAATATATATACTTTTTATATAGTTCCAGATTGGAGGGCTATTGCCCATGGAGTACCATGCCTTTTAACCATTCATTATTCGGTATAGCCAGCTCCTTAATTATGTTATGCGCTTGCATTTATACGAGCTTGTCTTTTGTGTCTATAACTTTGTCCATGTTGTCTCCAAGGCTCCCGAAATCTCAATGTGTCTTTTCTGGTAAAAATACAGAATACAAAAAATACATAGCTAGTCGTGACGTTAGAATTATAAGGTTCTATCTCCATTTTTGTCAAAATTGAGTTTTTTACATAATCTGATCCATTAGGTGTTTATTAATGCCTGTGTGGTGTTATTTTTAAAATGTTGACATTTCTGAGTTAGTAATTCATAAAATACAAAGGTTCCATCTCACAAAACATAATGTATGGAATGTAAAAACTTTGACGCTCAATATCTCTGAACTGCCCTAAACGGAGATAGAACCTTATCATTCTAAACTCACGTAGTGCCAAAAATGACAAATACAGTCTAATTAACCGCTTTTCGGTCCACATAGGCGCGCAAGAGGTTTGGATGGTCTAATAATCGGGGATAAGATTGACTTTATACTAAAACAGTCAACAACTTTCACTAACTATGAGACATGGCTGGATATTCTCAAATCAGCAGTCATTGAATTCAAACAATTCCCCAAAATAGGTAGCCTATGCTTCATATATTAGCCTAGTTCAATAGCCACCAGTCAATGGAGCCTTGGTTTGTATATATATGTTTAATAGCCTATTGAGTTTGTATTGATCTATTTTCACCCATTGCATGCCACTGCGTACACTCCGGATTATTTCCCTGTCGCCTCAGAGGTTACATCTATCACTTGCGGTGTCAATTAAAAGTGCACAATATGCGTTTGTGAGAACATGCAGTGCTTTTGATAATTCCCCCTCTGCTAATACAGTTAGACAGCCATAATATTATGTGACAATTTCACCTTTATACTGACATGATTAGGAAAGGTCACCGTGACAGACACACTAGAGGCTATGAGGGTTGTTTAAACCCAGGTGCCCAGGGAAGGAGAGGCACGTCCAAAGCTTTAGGGAGTGTTTCTCTGATCATTACTATTATTGTTATTTTTATTAATATTTTCTTTTTAATAACAATAATAATAATAACATCATGAGGAAAAAATATATATTCTTAATATATTTTTGATGATCAAAACATTATACCATTATAAACACTTTTGTTCATTGATAAGCTAATATTCATGTTTTAGTGCTTATAATTTGTAATTGTGTAGGCTACGACACACATTTTCATGATACAGTAGGCCTACATATTGTTTAATTAAAGGTCCAGTATGTAACATTCAAGCTTTCTAACAGCTTCCTAATGGTGGTAATGACTGTTTTTTAATCCTTTAAATAAACATTTGATTGTGTTTTCTAAAATGGAGTGTCCTACCCGATACTCAGTTTGTATACAAACATGTTGCTATGGCCAGGAGGGTAGACATGTTGCTATGGCCAGGGATGTTCTAAGGCAGAAAGAAGACTTACCAGTTTCACATGTCTGTCTCCTGTGGTCTCCTCTTTGTGTGAACATGCAGAAACACTGCAGCTTGTCCGACGCTGCATGTCAATTTCGGGGGTTTATGAGGTGACAGATTTCTGATAAACTTACTTAATCTCCTTTAAATTAGTTTATTAGTTGAATAGTTTGATTGTTTATTATTTGTCTCCACCAAACCAGGGTGAGACTGGAAACTGAGCAAGGAAATGTCAGTATTACACATTATTGTAGCTAAACCACTGCAATCCACTCTCAGTAAGATCTGACAATAGAATTCCTATTAAGTCCAGTAGCATTCTAGAATGTCTAACGTGCATCACTTGGATGTTTGTGAAAGTCAAACAAGGGTGAAGGAGACAGGGGGACGGTGGAGACATGTCAGTGCCAAAATGTGTCCCCCCCCAACTGGCCCTCAGCTCTACGTCTCCTAAAGACACCCGCTTTCCCCTCTACTGTGTCCCTAAGAACTTCTATTGCCCCCCTTGTACTGTTTCTCTGTTCCTCCGGTATAAAAAAACAACAACAAAAACTAGGTTTTAGAAGAAGGTGATAGAAGAAGGTTTTTCCTTCTATCAGTGGCCCCGGGCCTGAGCTGGACTACTCTTCCTGCTACGACTGGTGGATTGATGATTCACTTGCTTAGTATTCAAATGTATTGATTGTAAGTCGCTTTGGAATAAGGCGTCTGCTAAATGCCAAAAATGTAAATGTAACTGGCTCCTATATGCCCTAAGTCAAAGCACTTTTGAAGTATACCCACGGATCTGAACTGAAAAGACTTTGTACGAAATGTACGACAGTCATGTTGTTGTGGTTGCCTCTCATACACAATGCTGTATTTATTCCAACTCTGTTTTATTATTAATTGGAACAAAGAGTTTAAAGTGAGGTCACTGTCCTAACTACATACACAAAGCACGCACGGCCCTGTGACGCCAGCTGTATGCCGCTGAAAACAACTTCATCCACTTGTTTGTGTATGAATAAATAAAACACAGTTTGAATATGTGAATTTGAGTTTGAATAATTGAGAATTTCCTTGTCCAAGGAAATGTATGTCATCTCCAAAAGTATCTTTGGATGTTGATAGCAGAGCTCTGTGTGTGTGTGTGGTGCTCCAAAGGTCAGGCTCCTTGAAAACCCAATCAGATCTAAATAGGAAAGGACAGCGATTTATTTACGAGGTGAAGGACACTTCAGTCCCCCAAAAAAATAACAACACTGTTTAGGGCGAGATAAATCTTGAGTCACACTTGACTTATTTGATCTGATAACATTGTAGGCAAATAATAAAAACATTCACTTCACTTGTGTTTTAGTAATCAAATAATTGATTGATATTTTCACAATAGTGGATAGATAGAGTGGGGACATGTAAACAGTAAATATAAGTGAAAAGTTAAACATAAATGTGAATAAACTTAAAAACGTGAGAAGTGATAAGCTTTCTTCTGTAGTTGCTAGTAGTTACTATAGTAACAGCTGCAGCGTCAGGTTTTATATCTAGCACTTGCTAAGTTAGCTAGCTAAAATTGGGTAGCTCTGCATGGCTGTGTGAAAAATGGATAGTGAGTAATGGTTTGTAGAGTAGCAGGGAAAGAGTGCTTAAGAAATTGTGTTTCAGTGAATACAGTAAACATTCACAATCACATGGACCATTGTCTTACGATAGATAGCACGACTCTGTCCACCCTGATCTGTCTGATAACTCACAAGACAGTTAATTCAGGCGACGTGGGTCACTCTAGAATGATGACACCAATGATAGAACAACACGGTTACGCTGGTAGTCAGGACAGTATGACTGGGCCTAAACTAATTGGACTGGACCAGAGTAGGAGCCTCTGCAAGAGAAACAGCCTTGTAAGCATTGACAGTTTGAACAGAAACTTTCATTTCCCTTTCCTACACACTGTGATAGGTTTGTTTTTTGTAATGTCTGTGTGTGTTGATTGGACCGGACCAGAGTAGGAGCCTCTGCAAGAGAAACAGCCTTGTAAGCATTGACAGTTTGAACAGAAAACTTTCATTTCCCTTTCCTATACACTGTGATAGGTTTGTTGTTTGTAATGTCTGTGTGTGCTGGTAAAAAACAGAGATAGACAGTAAGTCCCTGGGTTAGAGCAGACACAAACGCTCTTAGGGGTCTTCTGGGGTTAGAGAGCCCAATGATGTGGGTGCAGGAGGAGGACAGCACAGCTGCAGGTGAGGTGGTCCATGAGTCTATCTTGGTAATCTTTTGCACATTGAATTTGGGAAATTCTAGAATTTGGTATTAGATTGGTTTGCGAGGGGTCCAGCTATGGATTGTAAATACATACTGATGGATGATGTGCGTGGCAGTGATTGTATACGTTTAGATGTATCGTATATTAATGTTATTAGATTAGATCTGATTATATTACATCAACTTTATTATCGCAAATGGGGAAATTAATGTGTCATAATAAAGTTGATTTTATCTAATCTAATCTAAGAACACTGATACCACCAAGATCAGAATCATTTGTAATCATATATCAATATTGTTTTGTAAAGTTTAACTCGAGAAAAAGAAGAACACTACATTGGCAGTGAAAATAATGCTTCTCGTGTTACATTGGAATATGACACAGATCCCTTTTGAAAGTGAAATGTTTGGGTGTCCACTGAGAGTCCACTGATCAACCACTGAATATCACTTCCTGTTTGAAAAAAAGAACTGTGCTCCTACAGAGGAGGGCAGCGCTTCCTCTATTGAATCACGTCAACGATGGGTGGAAGTCAGACTCATTTGGAGTCAGAACTGTCAAATCTGAACTCTCGTATCTTCACAGCTTCTTGTGGAGAAAGTGGCGGCTCCTCTGAAGATGAAGGAGACATTCAGGTATCCATAGTAACGCTTGTATTATATTATGGGCTGTATTATTTCTGGTACTGGTATAACACTTGTTTGTTTATGTTCCCCATGCATATAAACTGATCAGAGGAGCATAAGTCACTCCTATCCATATCCTTGTGTCTATTGGTTTAATCTGACCTATAATAGTGTGAGATTCTGGAGAAGCAGAGGGACCAGGCCAATCAGAAGCTGACTGAGATTGAGCAAGGTGAGCTAACTCTAATATGTATGTATTACTTTGTATTCTATTCTATTTAATTATATTCTTTTCTAGAATATAGGCCTCTATTCTAGAATATAGGCCTCTAACTAATGCCCCCCCCCCCTCCCGTTCTGCAGTGTCCTCTCAGCTGCTGAAGGAGATGAACGTTCTGGAGATCCAGTTCCAGATCGAGCGGTCCTGCCGGGAGAGTGCCGAGGCCTTGGCTGTCAAGGTTGGTTAGCGAGCTTCCTCCTGTCATGGAGGTGTGATGATGTGACTGAGCTAGCTGACCTCATTCCTCTGGAGAAGATGGACAGACTCTTCCCCTTAACTACTGATACAGAATCATTTGTAGGCCTACATCCCTCTAATGGCTACGGTTAGGATTAGAGGGTAACCTTACCTTACCTGATAGAGTAATCTGTGACTGTCCCCAGACCTGCGCTTAAGCACCGTTTACCTCTCCCTTGACATCCTCTTGGTTTCCTTCCCTTGGCTTTCGAAGGTGACCAAACAGAACAAAGTTCTGAAGAGGAGGAGCCAGGCTCTGTTGCCGTTCATCTCTGAGCTTCCTGAGAACCTGGCAGCCATGAACTTTGACCTGGAACAGCCTGACCATGGGGCTGAGGGCCTCAGTCCTGAGGATGGGGGGGACAGCAGTGAGGAAACCATGTTGCAGGGACAGGCCCAGATCAGAGGTAGAGAGACAGAACCATACATACCTGTCCTTACTAAACATGACTGAGAG
Organism: Nansenia antarctica; assembly: GCF_963989245.1. Lineage (NCBI taxonomy): Eukaryota > Metazoa > Chordata > Actinopteri > Argentiniformes > Microstomatidae > Nansenia > Nansenia antarctica. Next base: position 3,578,614 of record NC_137687.1, read on the forward strand.
ATAAGAGAGTATGGAATTGAGGGGGGATTTTGCATATAAATATATAATAACATGCATTAAATCTCAAGATTATACAGTTAAATATATGTTCACCTGACCACAATGAAGGAAAACAATCAATAGATTTCCCCCCACCTCTTTCTCTCTCTTCTCTCTCTCTCTCTCTCTCTCTCTCTCTCTCTCTCTCTCTCTCTCTCTCTCTCTTTCTCTCTCTTTCTCTCTCTTTCTCCCTCTTTCTCTCTCTCTCTCTCTCTTTTTCTCTCTCTCTCTCTCTCTCTCTCTCTCTCTCTCTCTCTCTCTCTCTCTCTCTCTCTCTCTCTCTCTCTCTCTCTCTCTCTCTCTCTCTCTCTCTCTGTGGACCAGATCTGAGGGCGTCTGTGGACCAGCTCCTGGGCGAGAAGTTGCAGCTGTGTGAGCAGGTGGAGGTCCTGAAGAGAGAGCAGGCCCAGCTCAGAGAACAGGTAGCACTGGAAGACAGTAGAGGACCCCTGTGTGAGAGAGAGAGAGAGAGATTATGTTTATGTGTGTATGTGTATCTGTGGGCCTGCATAAATGGGTGTGAGTGTGCACATGTGACAAAACGTGACAAAACGTATGTATTGTAATGTATTTTGTCCTTGTCTTTTTAGCTGACCGTGGAGATTGAGGAGAAACACCTCATCCTACAGAAACTGGGCAAACAGAACAAGACCATGAATAAGATCAAACGAGGTGAGACCCCACTCAGACCCACTCAGACCCACTCAGACTCACAATTTGCAGTCAGTGATTATTCATGTGTCTAGGCTTTTACTCCATACCTTACATTTTTTTATTTTATTTTTTTTTTACATTTTTGGCATTTAGCAGACGCCTTATTCCAAAGCGACTTACAATCAATACATTTGAATACTAAGCAAGTGAATCATCAATCCACCAGTCGTAGCAGGAAGAGTAATCCAGCTCAGGCCCGGGGCCATTGATAGAAGGAAAAACCTTCTTCTATCACCTAGTTTTTTTCTTCACTGGAGAAACAGAAAACAGTACAAGGGGGGCAATAGAAGTTTTTAGGGACACAGTAGAGGGGAAAGCGGGTGTCTTTAGGAGACGCAGTGCTGAGGGGCAGAAGATGTCTCAGGACATCTCCACATTTGAAGTTGTGGAGAGCCCACAAAGAAAACATTTGCTCTGGCCAGACATAGATAAACTACAGTAGGACTAGGCCATACCTCATTGGCACTAAGACTGATGGCAACCATTGGGGATGTATATATATATAATCCGTGTCTGTGTGTCTGTCCACAGTGTCCCAGCTTGTGTCGGAAGAGTTCACAGAGATGTCCCAGAACCTTGAGCTGGAGCAGGGCCTCAGACAGCATGCAGAGGTCTTCGCCCACCAGGTGTGTGTGTGTGTGTGTATGTGTGTGTGTGTGTGTGTGTGTATGTGTGTGTGTGTGTGTGTGTGTGTGTGTGCATGTGTGTGTGTGTGTGTGTGTGTATGTGTGTGTGTGTGTGTATATGTGCATGTGTGTGTGTGTGTGTGTGCGTGTGTGTGTGTGTGTGCGTGCGCTGTGAACACTCCCCCATCTACATCAACGGGAGTGCGTGTGTGTGTGTGGCTCCCAGTGACAGATGAGGGTGTCCATTCACACTTCCTCCTAATGACAATGACAGGTCATGTGACAGGAAGACAGGGAGCAGTGGTCTGGACCAGGGGTAGTTGTGAATGGAAGGGCATTGGACAGGGGGGTTGGGGGGGGCACTTCCTCACTTCCTCATTCAGACAGGCCGTGGTGTGGGGCAGGGTGGAGAGGGTAGATGAGGAGGGGAAGGAGGAGGAGGAGGAGGGTCGGTCTCCATTCATTCTGTATTCAGTCTTAAAGACAAATTGGTCAACCAAACACAAAAGCAGATAGATAAGGACACTGGCAAGCTGGTACTTTGTGAGGACACCCCGGCCCCCATATACACACACACACACACACACACACACACACACACACACACACACACACACACACACACCCAGCTGGTTCTGTAATGAAGGTCATTCTCTATTTAAAAAAAAAAAAGAAACGGGTGTCTGGGGGTCTGCACAAAAGTAAGAACCCCCCTGTCACCGTCCCTCCCTTATAATTAGTGACCGTCGCCGCGGCGGTTTGGAGAAAGGGTGTGCTTTAAACACAACCCCGTCTTTGCTTGACACTTTATATTTGCCATAGCAATTGACGCCTTTGTGTGCGCCGTTCGCTATTTACCGGACAGGCACATAATGGGGCCGTCTCGCAGGGGTCCTTACCTGTGAAAGGAACCCCTACTGTGCACACCACAACTCGGCCCCTTTAGTCTCAATGCATTGCAAAGGCCCCCTCTGTTTGAAGGTCTCTTGTCTACGCCTTTTATTTGTCTACTTTCACGTGTTTTGAAAACACCATCCCATTCACGTCGTTCTTTTCTTTCTGCGTGTGTGGTGTATAATGATGTTGTGCCTCATTTGCGGTCATTTGCTTGTCAAACATTTGGACTCTAATTGATGGGATCCTGGCTGTGTGGAGATTGCTGTGGGCTGCTGGGAGTTTAGTTTGCTTACTTACAAGTAAACGCAGGAAAGGGCCTGTTGTTGTAACTTGTGATAATGTGGATCCTAGATGTGTACAATCTCTACTCTCACCGTGTGGATTTGACCTTATGTCAAGAAGCCTGAAGTGAAAGTCGTTGGCTTCCAGTTCCTAAATTCTATCTGACTGTTCTGTACCCTTTGATATACCCTAGACAGTAGATTCACTTTCATATGCCCATTGACAGATTTTTAGAAACAAATAATCCCCTGTGATTCTGTGTTTTTCTCAATTCAATTCAACTGTATTGGCCATGTGCAGTGCACTAGGAACATAATTTGGTATTCTACCATACTAAACAAGCTGCAGTACATACAACAACAAGACAACAACACGACAATACTCAAGACAAATTATACAGTACCAATATGAGTGGATATTATGAATAAATATACTGTACAACTAAGTGCAAGAACATGTAAAGTGCAAGGTGCAATGATCAGCAGTTATTGAGGAGGGCTGTGGCTTTGGGGAAGAAACTGTTCAAGTGGCGTGATGTTTTTGTCCTGGTGGCCCTGTACCGCTGTCCAGAAGGGAGTTCTGTACAATGTTCCATGCTCTCAATTCATCAACAGTATTTTCTACCTTTGTTATAAAACAGTGTGAACTATAACTGAAGTACTATCTAGACTATTGAGTATAGAGTTATTGATTGATTGATTGATTGATCGACAGATGTTGGTAAAGGAGAAGAAGTCCCTGGTTCTGATGCAAAACTCAGAGACCAATCTCCAGCTGCAGCAGGCTCTGGAACAGGTGGCCCAAATCAGCACGGCCCTACAGGAGATCCGATTCCAATACCACAACGAGGTATGTGCACATGGGTGCGTGCATGCATGTGTGTGTGTGTGTGTGTGTGTGTGTGTCAGTGTGTGTGTTGGTGTGTGTGTGTGTGTGTGTGTGTGGTGTGTGTGTGGTGTGTCTGAGTGTCTGTGTGTCTGTGTGTGTGTACTGTCTATGTATCTATCCATAGCCTCTTTTTCGTCGTTTGCATGCATGTGTGTGTGTGTGTGTGTGTGTGTGTGTGTCTGAGTGTCTGTGTGTCTGTGTGTGTGTGTACTGTGTGTGTGTGTGTGTGTGTGTGTGTGTGTCTGAGTGTCTGTGTGTCTGTGTGTGTGTGTGTACTATGTATGTATCTATCCATAGCCTCTTTTTCTCTGTAGTTGCAGCGGGCCCAGGGTGCGCTGCAGGAGAGCAGAGCTCTGTCAGAGCTGCAGAGCGTGAAAGCCCAGCTGGGCAGGGATGAAGAGAAGGGCAGGGCGATGGAGACATCGCTGACGGACGCTCAGAGCACCATCGCCCAGCTTCAGGGGGAAGGTAATTCGTGCCGTTAGAATTATAAGGTTCTATCTCCATTTTTGGCAAAATTGAGTTTTTTATATAATCTGATCCATTAGGTGTGCCTGTGTGGTGTTATTTTTAAAATGTTGACATTTTTTAGTTAGTAATTCATAAAATACAACGGTTCCATCTCACAAAACATAAAAACTTTGACGCTCAATATCTCTGAACTGCCCTAAACGGAGATAGAACCTTAACATTCTAAGCTCACGATTTGCCGTCCCTCCTAACTAACTATCTCTTAACCTTTTAGTTCAAAATCTGCAGGATAGGCTGAAGAAGGAGGACAAAGAGCAGGTATCCAAAGCTGACCAACCTCTTTCACCTCCTCCACCACCTCCTTCAGCTCCTCCACCACCACCACCACCTCCTCCACCACCACCACCCCCACCACCACCACCCCCTGGGTCTTCCACTACAATTGTAGAGTATGTTCTGTTCTATACAATGGAATAAAAACAACTTACTCTGAGCACACCTGTTTTTAGCTGAACTTGCTGGTCTGCTACAGTAGGTGTACAGGGTGACAGAAATACATGGCACACATGTTGGCACAATAATAACAATAATAACACAGTAAATGCTGTTAGATATATGTGACATGCTCTAGTGAAATGAGCAACAAGTAGGCAAAGTCATTTTTCAGTTTTTTTACATGTGCTTAAACTACAGATTGTAAGCTTTCAAATGATGCGTCATACATTGAAATCGGGAAAAAAAAATAAGATGACATGAGTATTTGAAAGTCGTTAACCCTGAAATCATGATCTACTTCCTCTCTGCATCTAGCCCTCTTGAGGCCCTGCGCAAAAGGAGAAAAGATGGTACCAGCGACACTGCTAACAATAGTGAGTGCCCCAGGAAAACGGCAGTGTCCTCTTATACCATCACATCTTCTGGATATTCAAAGCACATTTAGCAGGTCTACAGCTCTGGCTCTGACAATATGACATACAAGTTGTCCTTACCATGCATAACTGATGATATTCCTATCGTCACACGTTTCGTAGTTCTTTTTGTAGTTTTTTTCATAGTGTTTAGATTGTTTACCACCAGGGCCGGTCCTAGGCATAGGCGAACTAGGCGGTTGCCTAGGGCGCCAAATGCCTGGAGGGCGCCAAATGCCACACATAAAAAAAAAAAATATGAAGACATATCAAAATATGTCTCAGCCTACTGTCTATTTTTGTCTTGGAACCATTGTTGTCCATATTTTTACTGTTGAATCTGTGGGTGGTGATGAGGCAGTACTGGTGGCTTAATGTGGTGGTGGTGGTGGTGGCGCCCCTAACATTTTTGGGGAGGGGGGGGCATCAAATCATACTCTCGCCTAGGGCACCTAAATGCCTAGGACCGGCCCTGTTTACCACGGTCGAGGTATCAATGTTGTTTCTGCTCTCTCAGAGGCCCCGCCTACGGTGGATGTGAAGGCCCGAGCCGTGGATGAGATGATGGAGAGAATCAAAAAAGGCATCGTCCTGAGGCCCTCCAAGAGACCACAGGTACAACTCAGCTAACAGCTGGTGCAGAGCTCTCATGGAGGACTAGCATGAAACTAGCTATACCTGATACAGACATATATGGCTGACTCTGTGCGTAGAGCAAAAAAACACCAACAATTCCAGCATTTGATTGACAAGTTGATTACATGGCAAATAAAACATTATTATTCTGATTCTGATTCTGATTATCACGGTGATTATGACTGTGCTTATTATTATTATGATTATTATGATTATTATTCTGATTATGATTATGATTATTATTATTATTATTATTCAGGCTGGATCAGAGGATGACGCTGCCTGGAAGGTGAGCACTAACTACACCTTTTTATAGCTAACTATAAGTATGTGCAGTGGTATTTTTCCCGTTCAGAATGATGTGTACACACTGAGGGGATGTACAAAACATCAAAAGCATCCGGGCATTTTGTCCTACTACTGATGTGCTCTTACATCCCTCGCCAGCTAGATGTACACTTCAGTGAAGGGTCATGCTTGCAATAATTCACTGACATAAGAAAGTATTATTGTACATGTCATAACGTGAGCTGAGAATGATAAGGTTCTATCTCCGTTTAGGGCAGTTCAGAGATATTGAGCGTCAAAGTTTTTACATTCCATTATGTTCTGTGAGATGGAACCTTTGTATTTTATGAATTACTAACTCAGAAATGTCAACATTTTAAAAATAACACCACACAGGCATTAATAAACACCTAATGGATCAGATTATGTAAAAAAACTCAATTTTGACCAAAAATGGAGATAGAACCTTATAATTCTAACGTCACGACGTGTCAAAATGCTATTAATGTAGTGTATCTGTTGATCCTAGGACCAGAGGACTGAGAAGAGAAAGTCAGCAGTGCTGGAGTTGAAGGAAATGCTGGTAAGAGAGGAGGAGTACAGCTCAGTGGAGGCTGGTGGAGGTAGGGGGGATAGGCTCATTGTGATGCATGGAATGGAATGGATGCATGGAATAGAATGGAATAGAATGGATAGAATGGAATAGAATTGAATAGAATGGAATAGAATGGAATGGAATGGATGCATGGAATAGAATGAGTAAAGGTAGTTTGGTACCGTTCCTCATTCCATTCCATGCATTACAATGAGCCTGTCCCACCCCTCCCCCGATTTCTCAACCCATTTACATTTTAAAATGTTTGGCATTTAGCAGAATTTGCCTTATCCAAAGCGACTTACAATCGATGCATTTGACTAAGCAAGTGAATCATCAATCCACCAGTCATAGCAGGAAGAGTAATCTAGCTCAGGCCCGGGGCCATTGGCAGTCGTCATGATAGAAGAAGAACGTTTTATTTATTTATTTTTATATACACTGGAGAAACAGTACAAGGGGCGAGTAGAGATCTTAGGAGACACAGTATAGGGGGAAGCAGGTGTCTCAGTTGACACATTGCTGGGGGGGGGGTAGTAGATGTCTCTACTACCCTTCAGGTGTAACCTGAAGAGATGGGTCTTCAGTCTCCGGCAGAAGATGGGGAGTGACTCTGCATTTCTGACAACCGTGGGAAGCTCATTCCACCAGTGGGGGAGCCAGTAGTGATCCTGGTACAGCTCCATGCCGTTCCTTGAAATCCGTTAGCTTTTTTGCTTCGATTCAGTTCAGACACTGTAATTATTAGGCTATTTTGTCAATAAAAACAATAAGAGCAATACATGCATAGTATCGTGAGTTTAGAATGATAAGGTTCTATCTCCGTTTAGGGCAGTTCAGAGATATTGAGCGTCAACGTTTTTACATTCCATTATGTTCTGTGAGATGGAACCTTTGTATTTTATGAATTACTAACTCAAAAATGTCAACATTTAAAAAGATAACACCACCCAGGCATTAATAAACACCTAATGGATCAGATTATGTAAAAAACTAAATTTTGACCAAAAATGGAGATAGAACCTTATAATTCTTACGTCACAAGTTGTTTTTTCATGAATCCTCTCCTAGGGCTCTGTGAAGCCTCCGAACCACAGGAGGGCGACGTCTCGAAAGAGGATCAGTCGGAACGTGGGAGAGGCGGAGCTACACCTGGTGCTCCAGAGGAGGAGACGGGCCCTGGGGGACGCACAGGACACCCCCACCGCCACCCCAGCCCCCTCCAAAGTACAGGGTGTGTAGGATCTCCATCCTTTGGTTGTGGGTATGAGTGGACACAGAGGTTGGCCAGATAGAGCATAAGCCCCCACGGCCCACGCACTTATGTAGACAGTAGATCACTTATGTAGACAGTAGATCCTAATGAGGGGCCAGGACACTAACGTACCTAATCTCTTGGCCAGATCCACAGACAGACGGACAGACGGACAGACAGACAGACAGACAGACAGACAGACAGAGACCCACCCCGTTGACAGACAGACAGACAGACAGACAGAGACCCACCCCATTGACAGACAGACAGACAGACAGACAGACAGAGACCCACCCCATTGACAGACAGACAGACAGACATACAGAGACCCACCCTGAGGGGCCAGGACACTAACGTACCTAATCTCTTGGCCAGATCCCCAGCCAGGTTGCCCAGCAGCAGGTGCCGTCCCCTGCGTAGGAGAGAGCGGCGACACCCCTGTGCTCCGGAGGCTCAAGCAGAACAGAGAAAAGAGGAATTCTACCATCAGAGCGTCACAACAACTGGACATCTGTCAGGAGGACATAATATGAACAATGGAGACCAAAGTGCACAGCGACTTTAATGGTCAACATGATATACTGTAGATGTCTATATATGGTATACATAAGATCTACCCTTAAGCATAATATTGCTGAAAAGGTAATTCAGTGGCTTGGTAAAGAAATTTGCTTCAGTGGGTTTGTTCAAAGAGTTTGCCTAAGGCACAATTGAGAGTGCATACATGATCTAATGACGTCGAAACTCCTGTGATGTCAATAATGAACATGGTATCATTTCGATTATTTGACTGTATGGCGCATGTTTAAAAATATACGCGATGAATATCAATGACTCTCATTCAACGGTGATATGAGAACATACTGAAGGGGAATGCAATGACTATGCAATGATCTCATATAATTAAATGAATGTTTCACAATAGGCTTATTGTCCATGGCTTTAATGCTCGAATGAATAAAGATTTCAAAATAGAATGACATTTCTTTTTATTTTACAACATGCCTCAGTTGAGTTTTTGCACATAATACACATCAAATGAGAAATACACATCAAACAATAGGTTTGAGAAGTCAGATATAACACTCTGGGCCTCCCCATGTTAACTCACACAGCTGAGGAATGGGAGTGTACCATTAGGGACTTCCAGAGTTGGAGTCCTGAGGTGTTGTTGAGTTAAGAGCTGTCAGGTGATCTTAACGGTTCCCCCTGAAAGTGTCTGAAACGGCGGAAGGCGCCTTCTGCATTCACACCTTTGCCCCCAGTGCTCTGGGTTAAAAGCATTTGAAAGGGGGTTGGGTTGAGATTATTATTACTTTTGACACCATTTGTGTCTTTGACACCGAATCTCATTATATATTTACTTAATTTAGCTCCTTTACTAGAAGGTCTGGTTTTCAATCTCGGCATACATTTTTCATCGTTTCGCCCCAGAATCTCAAAGGTGTTGGCTTTTAAACTATTGCCTGCCGCCTCCGCCTTTTTTTCTTCCTGGCAGTGCATGTTTCCCATGAGAGTAATCCCATGTGCAATGCTGTGTGTGTGTGTGTGTGTGTGTGTGTGTGTGTGTGTGTGTGTGTGTGTGTGTGTGTGATACCATTCCTCACTCCATTACATGCATTACATAATCCATTAGGCTGTTCTCCAATTTCTACCTCAACCAGCCAATCTAGAACAAAACAACGGACTGATATGAATCTGAATCTGAATCAGTGTTTTATACATTAGCTGGATATGAAATAGCAGCAATAATTGAATAGGTGGTAGCAGCAGAATGCAAATCAGCATATCAACATTCTTAATGTAAACACCATTACGGAAACAAAGTTCAGGTTCAAGTAATATCAGGTTGTGCAAAAAATGCTGTGCAGGTCGCAGTGAGAGGTGACACACTGTCATGTGCAATATGGTGCAAAAAAACATTTGAGCAGTAAGTAGGTAGTGACCAAGTAGCCAGCTAGGTCCATGCATTTGAAGATAATTAAAAAGAAAGGAAGGACAAGAAAGAAAGAAAAAGCTGTCATATTGCATAGTAGAAAATACCAAACAGCTCTCTGCTGCTCATTCAACATATACAGGTGCAACTAAAAAAATGTGAATATCGTGCAAAAGTTCATTCATTTCAGTAATTCAACTTAAAGGGTTAAACTTAAATATGATATAGACTCATTGCATTGTACATATGCATGATTATACTTTTCAGAGGGCTGACATTTCTGTATTTAAAATCCTTTTCTTATTGATTTCACGTCATATTAAACATTTCTGAGATATTTAATTTGGGGTTTTCATAAGCTGTAAGCCATAATCATCCAATGTATAACAAATAAAGGCTTTAAATATCTCGCTTTGCATGTAATGAGTCTATATAATATCTAAGTTTAACCCTTTAAGTTGAATTACTGAAATAAATGAACTTTTGCACGATATTCAAATTGTTTGAGTTGCACCTGTAAAGTACTAATTCCTCTGTCAGCAGGGGAATGTTCATATCCCATCCATATATATGGATATAAATCTACAACCGGTCACTAATCAGGAAAGCCACACAAATCACACAGGACCCCTCTCACCCCCTCCACCAATAATTTCAGCCACTTCCATCAGGCCGCCGTTACAGAACTCCACTGGCCCGGAAAAACACATATAAAAAAGCATTCATTCCCACTGCAACCACCGCCCTGAACATTTTAAAATAGGAAGCACACTGTTTTTCTTTTAAACCACAACATTTTAACATTTTAGCATTTTAGCTTTTTAAATCATAATACTGTTTTTCTTACTATTATTTTTAAATGACTAGACTTTTTAAATAGGCACTACATAAACACTGTTATATCTGTCTGTTTTTATTGTATGTATGTGACCTATGTGTGTTTTAATGTGGATAACGTATTCATGAACTGCACAAAGCCTGTCAAAGGAGAATTTCTGTCACTCTGTGACAGACAATAAAGCAATCTTGAATCTTGAATCTTGAATCTTGAATAATTGTACCAGAGTGAAATGCGCCTCCTCCTCCTTAACAGAGGTGGCGCTGTGGTCATTCCTGTCCCCTGGTTCCTTCAACCTGACATCTCTTGTCTCTCTCTTCTCTCCTCCACGTCTAGAGACAGAGCCAGTGGGAGGAACTTTGACCAGTTTATTATCTCATAGCAGCAACTTAAACTGCCCAATATTGTTTATTGTTTTTTCATATTTATGTTGTGTTGTTTTTACATGACAGAAAGATCATGTGGTTTATTTATTTACTCAGTTGGCTGTCGTTGGTGATACAAATCTCTTTCGTCACTTTAGCAATTGGTGAGTTTGGTTTCTTCAAACATGTTAAGTTGTTAGCTTGCTAACGTTTAGCTGGCTAGTTTAACATTACATCCCCTCCTTCCCTTATCGATATTGGCCCTGTCTGAAGTTTGGTAATCGACAGATATGTACATCTAATAGCCCTTTAGCCTCCTAATTCTAAATAGCTAAGTAGCTACTAACCCCAAACACACTGTGACAAGTGACACACAGCTAGTAGAGCTACAAGACATGTTGTGACGTTTAGAATGATAAGGTTCTATCTCCGTTTAGAATGATAAGGTTCTGTCTCCGTTTAGAATGATAAGGTTCTATCTCCGTTTAGAATGATAAGGTTCTATCTCCGTTTAGAATGATAAGGTTCTATCTCCGTTTAGAATGATAAGGTTCTATCTCCGTTTAGAATGATAAGGTTCTATCTCCGTTTAGAATGATACGGTTCTATCTCCGTTTAGGGCAGTTCAGAGATATTGAGCGTCAAAGTTTTTACATTCCATTATGTTTTGTGAGATGGAACCTTTGTATTTTATGAATTACTAACTCAAAAATGTCAACATTTTTAAAAAATAACACCACACAGGCATTAATAAACACCTAATGGATCAGAATATGTAAAAAACTCAATTTTGACCAAAAATGGAGATAGAACCTTATAATTCTAACGTCACCATGTAACGGCAGCTTGCTTTCTTGCAGGATGAACAGCTAGCTAGCTAACTACAACACAATTACAACAAGCTTAGCTACATTACATACAGTGCATGAATATGATGATCCATCGTTGTTTGTTACTGTTTTGTAGAATAGATAGATACTAGCATATCTAGGTAGGGGCTATTATATGTGAGTGACCTACTAGCTAGTAGCTACGACAACAACGTTTCCAATGAAGTAATGATAGCCAGCAATCTGTGTTGTTTACATAATGTTACTGTTAGGCCAAGTGACAGCAGCTCGACTGTTGAGTAAGTAGTAATTCCTGGCATGTTGCTACTCTCAACTCTGCACTGTCCACGTTGGCACTTTCACTGACTGTGTCAAGTCACCTGGTCACGTTTAACCTCATTGCACCTTGCAACGCCCACGGCCCCACCCACTGCCCCAGGCTTCAGGCTTCTCTTCCACCAGGAATCAAGCATACATCCAGACTGTAGTGCTGTCCCAAACGACTATTTTTCTAACGATTAATCTAGCGATTATTTTATCGATTATTCGATTAGTCTAACGACCAATTTATCGATAAGTCTAACGATAATTTTGGTACTGTAAAAAAAAAAAAAAAAAAAAAAACTTTTGGGTCTCCACCTCACTGCTATGTTTAGCCAACTTGAATGCCAACATGGCCATTTAGAAGTCTGTCCATCACCACAACACATAGCTAGCTAACGTTACTCTCGCTGCTATGTTATGATTAGCTAAATTGATGCTAACGTAGCATGCGAGCTACGAGCTAGATAACGTACAGTAGGTGCTCGCACCACAATGACAATAGGCTACCGTAGCTAGCCAGCTACATAGCTAACGTTACTAACACCAGAAGACAAGACATACGAACTGTGGTGAGCTACATTGCTTGTGTAACATTAGCTAGTAGCTATCCATTTTCACTCATACACTTAATTGTCTCGCCTGGTAAAATAAAGGTAAAAAAAATAAAAATATTTGCGACTAACCGACGCATATTACGCTAACCGACGTATTGACGTAGTCGGTGACGTCGACGACGTCGAATAATCGTAACAGCCCTACCAGACTGACAGACTGACAGACTGACAGACAGACAGACAGACAGACAGACAGACAGACAGACAGACAGGCAGGCAGGCAGGCAGGCAGGCAGGCAGGCAGACAGACAGAGAGACAGTATAGACAGACAGACAGACAGATTAAACATCCTCACAGAGGACCATAGCAGAGAGAGAGAGAGAGAGACAGACAGACAGAGAGAGAGAGAGAGAGACTACCATTCCAGCAGCAATACGCATACTCATTTACCTCCACATCATACTGAAAGAGTCGAATGCATGACTGTATATGACATATGTCAAAGCACGTTTTTGTATCCTAGGTTCATACCTTTGCTGGGACTTTTTAAACCATTAGTGAGCCTGCGTTTATCACATATCTGGTCTTATCATAGTGTACTGTACAATCACATGTGGCAGCTGACATGTGGTAAAGCAGGGGTCACCTAGCCTAAATATAGTGACTGTATATATAGTATATAATATATATATTTATATATTATATAATATAGTAGTTAAGAAATTAGTTAGTTAAGAAATCCCAGTGCCAGATGCACATTTATCCAGGATACAAACATGTGTGATGATGTGTTCATTTTACAAGTACTTAACTAGGACATACAGTTGTGTACATACATGTGAACAAAAATAATGAATAGTGGATTCTATGATGGTGAGCTGGCCAGGCCCAGCTGCAGCAAAGCAGCCCCAAACCATGACATTACCACCCCCATGCTTCACAGATGGTAGCCTATGATGTTCTTGTGCTCAAATGTTGTCTTTGGTTTGCGGCAAACATGTCTTCTGTTACTGTGCCCAAATAATTCAACTTTGGATTCATCTGCCTATCAAAACACGTTGTTCCAGAAGTCCTGGCTGTTGTTTGTCTTGGTGTGTCTCTGGCAGACTTAGCCTAAGTCAACTTTAGTCTTGCCCTGATTTTTACATCGAGGGTTTTCCCCTTGCACACCTCAAATGAAAATCTAAACGTGTGCAGTCTCTTTCTGATGGTAGATGCATACATGTACTTTGGCATCAACTGTGGCAAGAGCTACCTGTAGGTCCTGTGATGACATTCTAGGATTGTTGGAGACTTGTTGAGGTCTGCTGTATGGCTGAACTTGCTTAGTCATGTCTGACTTGGCCATGTTGGCAGTTGTTTTTAATGTTCCCCACTTGAAAATTATTATTTCCTGGACAATGGAATGGCTGATTACTAATTGTCCCTTCCCAGACTCGTATCTAGAACCTTCTTTCTGAAGGCCTCAGAGAGCTCTTTTGTTCTCATTTGCCGTAGGCTACTGGTATGGGAGACTTGGTTTGTAAACATACTTTCGTTTTGGGACGTGTTCAAAAAGCAAGGACTGTTTGATTATCTAATTATGTGTAGTTGTTTTGTGTGTAGCACTCTGTGCGATAGCTGGGAGATGGTGACCCACACCACAGAGCACATAGCAACATGTCTAATTGAGTTAACTTGTAGTATGCACTGCTCCGTAATGCGTTTATATCACAAAATGTACATTTGATAAGACAGCTAGCTAAGTAAGTGTTCTAGCTAACTATGATTGGAAACTAAGTACTATCCAGTTAGAATTATAGAAGATCTAGTTGTGTTTTCCTGCTGGTCTCGCTGCCTGGGTCTGAACAGACTTTGGGATCAACTACAACGTCTCCAGTAAATTAGAGACCGGGAGGGTCGGTCACACGCCGGGGGAGGATGGGGTTTCATTGTGGTGGATGGTCGCAAACTTGGGAAGCCTGTTAGGCTATATTTTCTGCATTGGATGATGTTTGCTGTCATACAATGATCAATCAATGTAGAATGATATTGATCACTACTTTGGCTGATGTGGATTAACTAGTCAACTCCCAAACATCAGCGGAGCGAACCAAGAGTACCAAGTGAGAAACTACTCGCTGTGATTGGTTAACTTGTTCCATGTGAAAACGTCTTGCGTCAGACATGCGTAACGCTCCGTGCCGGACCAGGGAATTTTCAGGCTTCTGTTCACACATAAACATTCCATGGAATGTCCAGTACATTCCATGGAAAAATACATGGTTGTGACCCGGGTAATTGCCTGGTCGAATTTCCCTGGTCAGTCGCGTTCACACATACCCCATACACAGGAAATTCCATGGAATTTACCGGGAAGGCTCGTATGTGTGAAAGGGGTTTATCATTTGCTCCTGATGTGGTGCACTTGATTGTAATTTTAGGCATTTTAAGTAGGCTAGTTATAAATGTAGGGGTGTCCTAACCTTTTCTTTGCAAGAAAATTGCATTTCTATTTTACAAATAATTTTTAAAACTTTTTAAACTTTCGGTTTTAATTGGATTGCCAATTATACAGGATAATTGTCTCCTGCAATGAAATCGGGAGGGGACTATGGATTGGTGTCCATTCGTATGTTATTCCTGACACCACTGGGACAATTTTGACAAAACTTTTGTGAATGATGTGTCTCGGCATACAGATACAACATTTCCTAAATTACGCTGATTGGCCCAATTTTTACGAAACTTGGGTGAATGATGCGTCTTGCATCGGGGCAGCTGTGGCGCAGGAGGTAGAGTCGCAGTCTAATGATCACAAGGTTGGCAGATCAGCGGTTCGAGCCCCGGCTGGCCACATGTCGAAGTGTCCTTGGGCAAGACACTGAACCCCAACATTGCTCCCAGTGAGCGGGCCAGCACCTTGCATGGCAGCTTGCCTCCATTGGTGTGTGAATGTGTGTGTGAACGGGTGAATGAGAGGCTGTTGTAAAGCGCTTTGGAGCAGCTTTGGAGCAGCAAAAAAGGCGCTATATAAGTGCAGTCCATTTACCATTTTACCATTTGCCATAGAGATTGTTAGGAGTTTGGAGGTGACTGATTAATCTCATGATGGTGTAGCAAAAGTGATATAATGTTCATTAAAAAACATCACAATAGAGTGCAAAGAGGAGTGCACCTTTTCGTCAATTGACTGTTTTCAAATAATACTAGAAAATCCTTGGAAACTACAAGCTGTGGTAACGTTTTAGCCTGTAGACCTCAAGCTGTTGCACTGCCTTCAAATAAACCTAAAGCTGTAAGAAGCAAGACTTGATGAATCAATGAGTTAATAAAAAAAATATTTAATAAGCAGTGAGCAGCACTACATGTTCCGGTAACTTCTCAGTCGTACGTCTGAGAACAAGAAGGGCTGCTACACCACTTGTGCGGAACAACATGTTTACTGCGCACTTGCTGATTTTTGCATTTATAATTCTTATTCATAGATACTGTTTATTATGATGATATTATGACATGTGATGGTACGATGGTCAAACTGTAAGCAGGCTGGGAGGCTACGAAGGGGGAGCTGAGAGTTCAAAAGTGCAGGGCGCTCTCTCCGCATCTCCTCTGTCTTGTGTAAAAGGTGGGCTGGGAGTGCCTTGCTGACGGGATGCAGAGCCTCCTGAAAGCTTGACACAAATGTTCTGACTTGAAGCTGTGCAGTTGCCTTAAGTAGCCTCGCACATGCATGCTTCTAAGTTTTGGGGTATTATGTTTTTGTCTGTTTTCTTCTACCATAATTTCTTGTCATGATTAATTGATTACATCTCTCATATTATGTTAGGCCTACATCTAGTAGACTCTTGACAAGGTGATAATGTATTTTTGTTGTTGTTTGTTGTTTATGTTTGGTTGTTCATTAGTTTGTCTTTCCTTCCCCAGCTGCTGGCCTGTATTATTTAGCGGAACTAATAGAAGAATACACAGTTGCCACTAGTCGGATAATAAAGTACATGATACTGGTGAGTACAGTTTCTCTTGAATCATGTATGATAACGTGCATTTATTTGTTTTTGTCAGATAAATTATTAAAAAAACAAAAACAAGGTAGTAATAGACTATTTTGCCAGGTGGATTAAATATCTCTCTCTTCTCTACCTCTTCTCTACCTCTTTTGAAGTCCTTCTCGCATTCCCAAGCTTTTGTCTTGTCATGCAGTTCCTCCTCCCCTGTCCAAACTGTAGTGGAGGCTGGCGCACTAACTAACACCACCTGTCTGTGTCTGCAGTTCTCCACAGGTGTGCTGACGGGGCTTTACCTGTTCGAGGGCTTCCCGGTGTTGATGGCCGGGGTCGGCCTCTTCACCAACCTGGTGTACTTTGGCCTCCTACAGACGTTCCCTTACATAGCGCTGAGCTCACCAAACTTTATCCTGTCCTGTGGTAAGCAGCGTCACAGCTACAGAGTTTATCATCCTACATACATCGTGACGTTAGAATTATAAGGTTCTATCTCCATTTTTGTCAAAATTGAGTTTTTTTACATAATCTGATCCATTAGGTGTTTATTAATTTGACTGCCAGCCATGTTCAGAGCGAAGAGCTCCACACTGCCAGACTTTTGGGGCATTTTCGCTGAACTTTGAAGACCCACCAAATATTGACTTTTCGGACTACATAAACATTGAACATATCTACCAAAACTTTAGACTCTCTTCTTTCATCAGAAAAAGAAAGTTTGTTTCTAGCCTCTTTGAGTGTTTAGAAATCGGCCGTAGAACATAGGGTGGTTTCAGCAAAAACACCTGATTTTGACCAATAAACAGAGAAAACGAGCTTTTTCTGCAGAACTTTTTAATATTTTTTTTTTTCTGCACTTTTTCTGTATCATCCGACTCTGAACTGTTTGAAGAGTCGCGCGATGGCCGCGATGCTCCGCAATGCCCTGCGATGCTCCGCAATGCTCCGCGCCGCGTTTGGCACATACCCTGATCCGTTTCGCCATCCGCTTGTTAAGTCTGACGTCAAAAGTGACGTTTAGCCATTTCCGTGTCCAAACCAGAAATTCCCTGTGCCAGAGTACCAGTGAACTACAGCGGTAGAATGACAGTTTAATCGTTTTTTAGACTCGGATCTATTCATACAACAAGGGACACAATACTTTCCCGTTTTCTCCATATTGTCAGGGTATTTGAGCCTCAGAAAAGCGCTATATAAATATAATTAATTATTATTATTATTTCTCCATTTCGAAGACAGCGCCTCAGCCAACGTTGGCCCCGGAAACACGTCACGACTTAACAAGCGGATTACTACAACCCACAGCAAGCCACTTCCTTCTCCAGGCTTTTATCGAACTACTGCCCCCATCTGGGACCGAAATACATTACACCCAAGTCTGAAATTCACTCGCTAGGTGTAGAACATGTCAATAACGCGATCCCCGCGGATTTTTTTTTTTCTTCTATAAGACGCCAATTGGCGTCTTTGGCAGTCAACGTTACTATTCTATAAGACGCCAATTGGCGTCTTTGGCAGTCAATGAGTTAATGCCTGTGTGGTGTTATTTTTAAAATGTTGACATTTTTCAGTTAGTAATTCATAAAAGACAAAGGTTCCATCTCATAAAACATAATGGAATGTAAAAACGTTGACGCTCAATATCTCTGAACTGCCCTAAACGGAGATAGAACCTTATCATTCTAAGCTCACGACATGTCAAAGCTATTGTACCACATACACTCCTAAATGCACGATATGTACAGGTGTAATTTCTCTCTCTCTCTCTCTCCCTCCCTCCCTCTTTCTTAGTGTTGGTGGTAATGAATCACTACATGGCTTTCCAGTACTTTGCAGAGGAGTATTACCCCTTCTCAGAGGTAAGCCTCATCATCTGTTTATCAACCCTGAGCTCCTATGAACAATGTATTGCAGCAGGGCACGCATTCATTAGAACATGACTAAATGGCAACAAAAGAGAGAAGATGCCTCCAGTGCTTTGTGATATTGTTCACTTACGAGAAAAAGCCTGTAAAAGTGCTTAAAACTCAAGATATTTGGAAAACTACAAGTGCAGTGTCATGCTTTTTTCAAGGCAAAGCACATATAGAGTGGTGAAATCATGTCTCTTTGGCCGCGTTTGTAAATTCGCTCTGAGAGCGTCGGAGCGGCGCGCACTGGGTGCTCTCTGGTCGTTCGTAAATTCAGAGCGCTCAGAGCGTGCCTGTTCAGAAACTCAGAGCACTGTGCACTCAGAGTGCACGCTGGGCGCTCTGACTGAAAAGTCGGGTTGTCAGAGCGTTTGAATATTCGAATCTATCTAATAGACATAACAATCTCCATTTCTCTTCTCTCTCTCTGCAGGTCCTGGCCTACTTCACCATCTGCCTGTGGGTGATCCCCTTCTCCTTTTTCGTTTCACTGTCGGCAGGGGAGAACGTGCTCCCCTCTACCATGCAGCAAGGAGGTGAGCTTTAACAGGCCTATGATGTGGAGCTGTATAATTTTTTTCTATTGTTTACCTCACCTCACTGCCAACCAGCAATGAGTTTCCCCAAAGGTTTTTTTTAGCACTGATCATTGTTTGAGATAATCTTTCATCATACGATGATCTCGGTGCTATACCAGGCTTTTGGGGGAAACTAACCCGCGCAGGGGGGTCGTCATTTTAAAACATAATTGGTTATCAATGACATAACCCGGCTGAAGAAAGGTAAAATACATCGTCAGTCACACAGCCGACAATAACCCCCTTCCCTTCGTCTCCATCTCCGTCCCTCCAGATGACGTGGTCTCAAATTACTTCACTAAGGGAAAGAGGGGCAAGAGGTCCGGGATCCTCCTCATCTTCTCGTTCCTCAAGGAGGCCGTGTTGCCCAGTCGGCAGAAGATGTACTGAGGAACTGGGTTTTTGGAGTGCAAGGGGGGTGGGAGGTGTGAGTGCTGGGGGGGGGGGGGATTTGGGAAAGAACTCAAATATAAGTGGCTGAGCGAGCGAGGAAGAAGAGTACATCAACATGCCGGACAGAGCTCCTGCTATGGATTATTAGTAGCAGTGCGTTGACACGCTAGGACTCGTTCATCTCTCTCTCTCTCTGTCTGTGATAAATAAGGACTGCCAACAATTGAGGCTCTGGCTCTGGCTTCTGTTCTTCTTAAAGAGCCTCCTAGTAGTCTCTATCGGACTCCTCTGTTTTTATTAGGGTTTGGTAATGGAAAAATGTTCGTTCGGTTCGAGGCGTCAGATGGGAAAGGCAAGGGGACATGGTTGGAGTGGAGCCAGTTGGAATCTCCTGTTCGCACCTGGGGTCATCCGCTCCCTAGGAGGAGGGGTCACATATTTTGGCCAATGTTTTTTTGTATGTGGCCACAGAGGAATGAATATGTGTTTTATGTGTGTTCATCTTACTGTTCAGCTATTATCAGCAGCACCATACTTTTCAACTCTGCTCATTCTCGGAAAATTGTTGAACTCTTGAAAAGAACAAAAGCCTAAAACAATAAAGACGTAATTTTTTTATATATCAATTGATTACAAAGTGACAACATATGCTCATAAGTACCTATGAATCAACGATAATAACAATAGTTTTTGTGCAATGATTTTCATATGCTTATAGGTGGAACTGGGAGTGTTTGGAAAGAGTAAAACTGCTGAAGTGATGTGAAAGAGATGCTATTATTAAAGAGAGGCAGTGTCATGGTGTGAGTGTCTATCTGTGGTTTGTGAGTGGAACTCTGCAGGTGATTTGATCTCCTGCAGGACCTAGGTACATAATGGAGCATAATGAGGTTATCAGTTTGTTTTCACAGATCTAATGTCAGTTTTGTATTGTTAGAATAAGGAGGGCAAGCTGACCATAGATCTGTGCCTACCAGGTACTCTATCGTGCTTTTACTTTTACTGTTTGTTGTTTTGTGGCTAACAGGGAAGTGATGGGTTGAACAGAGGTCACTCAGAACACACTAACACACAGGTGTGAAGTGCTTCTGGGGGCCAAGGAGGGAGACAACCCACCCACCCCCGCCACACACACACACACACCTTTTTTTGGCACCTAGAGACTGATGAAGTCAAGCCCCTGAGGTTAGAGTCATCCAGGGTGCAGAGACACATTTATGACAAGTGATCCAGGTCGCTGTGGTCTTGCCACCTTTGTCTCACCCTGTCTCTCTGGAGTGCAAAACAACAAAGAAAGTGACTAGAGATTGGTTGGTTAGTAGCTGAGCTGTAGTTTTACTCATGCATTATGTTACGGTACATGTGGGAAAACTAGGGTTAGGGTCAGGTGCTACGTCGACTTGGTACATGCTGGCAAGTCTAACCCTAACCGTAGCACCCTAGCACCTAACCCTAACCCTAGTTTTCCCACATGTACCGTATTCCCACATGTACCGTAACACATAGATTGTGTGACATGAGGCACAATCTATACTTCAATCTATGGTGACCTATTATCCTATTAACACCTCCTCCTCACATTGGTCTAAGATAATGGAACATGGTTAGTGCTTCACTAACATTAGTGAAACTTTACAAAGTAATTATTGTGTGTTAACAACATATACTGTACATTCATATACAGTACTTCAGTACAAACGGTCTTCCTGAATTATCTCAACGCTAAATAATCCTTGTTAGGACTGCCTTGCATAATTTCTGTTACTGACACTGTTAACCCATTATTTAGACAGACTTTTTACAGATTCTGTAATAATGACACTAATAAAACAATAAAAAATGAATGAAAAATGACATTTAAAAACTCTAATCTTTTAATCATCATAATACTGTATTACTACTGTGAAAACGAGCCCTGTCCTGGGGTGTAGTCTGCTCTCTATACTAAGTTATCCTCCAATGATGTTTTGTCTCATACAATGGTAAGGTCAGCACCAGTGATCCTCTTTTAATGTATATGTAAAGTATGGCATTTAGCTGACGCTTTTATCCTAAGCGACTTACATTGCAGTGAGTGCATACGTTTCAGTATATATGTTCCCAGCGGGAATCGAACCCACAACCTAAGCATTGTTAGCACCATGCTCTACCAACTGGAGCCACAGAGGACCACAAACAAATCCCCAATAGACCCCTTGCCCCCAACTGCTAAGCACATGTGTACACATAAAGGTATTTGAAAGGTTTACCTAACATGGCAAACATGTCACTTCCCAGCAAGATCAATGTGGAGCTGTTAATATCAGGGTTCCCACGGGTCCTTGAAATCCTTGAAAGTTTGTGAATTTGCAGGAAAAAAAATCAAGATCTTAAACGTTTTTGAAAATAGACATGGGTCATTGAAAGTGCTTGAATTCCCCTCTCTCTCTCTCTCTCTCTCTCTCTCTCTCTCAAAAAAAATCTATATATTCAAAAATGTTTTACTTAGCTCGTCAACTAGTAAATAAGACTCTGTATTGCTTAACTTTACACATATTTCACAATATATTGTTTTGCTGTGCTGTGGTAGAGAAGGCAAGAGACCATCTAGTGTTCACACATTCAAGCCTCTCTTTAATTGTTGTCTGTGAGCGGTCTGTGAGGTTCCTATTATATAAATTCTCATCTAGATCTGTCTCAATCTATGCCCTGTTGGGTCCTTGAATTTGAGGGAATTGAGTCTTGAAAGTCCTTGAAAGGTGCTTGAATTTGATGTTTCAGAAGGTGTGGGAACCCTGTAATATATTGCTTATATTGTGAGTTATAAGGGCAGCTCCGTTTAGGGCAGTTCAGAAGTTTTTACATTCCATTATGTTCTGTGAGATGGAACCTTTGTATTTTATGAATTACCAACTCAAAAATGACAACATTTTATGTAAAAAACTCAATTTTGACAAAAATGGAGATAGAACCTTATAATTCTAACGTCACGATATGTTATATATCCAGTCCTAAAAAATCGACACAAGTGCTCATGAATTAGCAGCTAGCTAGGAGGGTTGTTAGCTAGGGGCAGCAGTCCTCAGTAATGTCCAGGCTCCAGCTCCTCAACCAGATGCATGGCCACCTCCGTCCATGGGGAGGCGCTATGACCTGGGGTGCAGCCACGGCGGGGCAGGTCCATTACACAGTTAGGCTGGAGGAACTGGCACGGGGAGGCCATCCTGGAGGGGTAGGCGGCAGGGAACAGCGTCCTCTGTAGAGTGTCCCAGGGCAGCGGGGGGACCGGCCGAGGCGAGCCGTCCCATTCGGTGGTGTACTGGGGGGGGCGGCCCGTACGGTCATTGGCACGCCAGAGAGTGACACTGTGCCGCAGGTCTGGTTCTGGAGGGGTGGGCTTCTCCTCTGGCTGGCTGCTCATACGCACCCCCTGTGGCCGGGCGATGGAGCCCGGCGGGGGCTTGTTGGGGTTGGGGGAAATGTTCCATGCCTCCCGTGGTGGAGCCTGTGGTGGAGCCAACTTGCGGTTGCACTTCCTCTGATCGTGTCCACCCTCTTGCTCGGGGGAGAGGCACTTGGGGTGAGCCGGGTTCCGTGTGGCCCTGGAGGGGGTCCAGAGGAGCGGCAGGCCTTTCTTCTGAGACCACTCTGCGACTTTCTCCTCCATTAACTTCTGTCTGGCTCCCTGAGATGAATTAACATGAATTAGCACAAGAGGACGTTCAAAACACAACCAAGAATTTCCGTTGCACAATGGACAATAGAAATGTATTCTATAGATTCTATTTTATCCTATACATTCTATTTCATCCTATACATTCTATTTTATCAGGCTACTTTTGAGGAATGTTTCATTGGGACAATTTCCAATTGGTGCTGATGTGGTTTGAACCTGCATGCTCGGGGTCAAGACAAGAGATGAAGCTCTGCTGTTGGTGCAGGGACAAACACCAAGACACCTGTCAGCTGAATCATTTGAATAAATAAACACAGACAAACCTTTAATCTTCCCTCGGCTCGTCTGTGCTGGTCAACCAGACCCTGGTGAAGTGTCTGCAGAGCCCTGTGTCTTCCTGCGTCTCTCTTCTTGTCTTCATGCCACATGCAATCCTTCAGAAACCTGGTTGGTCACAAAATAATGATCACACACACAGTCTAGAAATGTTACACCTCCTCTCTATAGGATAAGCAGAGTAAACGCACACACACACACACACACCTCTGTATAGGATAACACAACACAACACACCCAGACAGCTCACCACACACACACACGCCCACACAACTATCTCAGAGCCTACCTGTTCAGCACTTTATGTCCCTTATGTCCTGTGTCTTTTATTGTTATTATTGTTACTTTTAATTAATTTTAATTTTGCCATTTAGCAGACGCGTTTATCCAAAGCGACTTACAATTACGAATTACAGGGACATTCCCCCTGGAGTAACTGAGGGCTAAGTGCCTTACCCAAGGGCACGCTAGTAGTGGTGTGGCTTCAGGCGGGATTTGAACTCACAACCTTCCGATCACAAGTCCAACTCACTATCCACTAGACTAGACCACCACTACCCCTAGAGACTATTGTCTCTTTCTTTTCTGGCACAGTGTACAGTGTTGAGTGTCTAGTCCTATTTCATTTCACTGCATGTTTTACTTTGTATTTCTGTGCATGTGACAAATAAAGTACCCTTGAACCCTACCTGGCGATCCTCCTGTGGCACCAGATCCGGGCCAGGTCTAGAGGTGTGTGTCCTCTGCTGTCCCGCAGGCTGATGTCTGCACCGGCCTGCACCAGCTCCTCTGTGCACTCCCACAGCCCCTCCGTGGCAGCCAGGTGCAGAGGTGTCAGTCCAGCATCAGTGGCACTAGTGGAAATTAATAATCAATACATGATATACTTACATTACACAATACATTACACACCATACTGTACCTGTGCATCATGACATGCACAGTCAGAGTTCAACAAACATCCTTGAAGACGCACACCAGTGTCTGCTCCATACTTATTACCACAATCATCATCATCATCATCAACACTACGACCATACTCATCGCCATCATCATTGTCAGACTGATGAACAATCGTCAGGCTACTCATGACTACTACTACTGACAATTCTTGGAAAAGCTGTTAAATAGAGGTGTAAAATTGTGCTGAAAGAGCAAGAGCAAATACACATACACATTGGGCTGGGCTCCGCACTCCATCAGAAAGAGGAGACAGGCGTGGCTGTGGGGCCGGCTCTGGGCAGTGAGGACCATGTGGATGGGTCTGCGTCCCCGTGGACACCTAATAATAATAATGACTTTATTTGTATAACACTTTACATCAAAGTGCTTTACAATAGGTAAGCAACAGTTTAAAACAATTTAAAACAACTATTTCAATTTAAAAACACATAATTTCACAGCACAAATACACAGGCTATGACATATAGACAACAGAAAACAGGTGGGTCTTTAACTTAGTTTTGAACACTTTCACTGATTCTGCCTGTCTGATGTCCAATGGAAGACGGTTCCAGAGAGTTGGTGCACGGAAGGAAAACGCACGCACCTGGCGTTCACGTCCACAGCCCCAGACTCCAACAGCAGCTTCATACAGTCCAACCGTCCATTAAGACCGGCCATATGGAGCACTGTTAGTCCCTGACGTAGACACACACACACACACACACACACACACACATGCACAGTTTATTGCTGAGGACTGCTGCCCAAACAACCCCCTAGATGCTAATTCATGAGCACTTGTGTAGATTTTAAGGACTGGATATAACATATAAGCAACATATTACAGGGTTCCCACACCTTCTGAAACATCACATTCAAGCACCTTTCAAGGACTTTCAAGACTCAATTCCCTCAAATTCAAGGACCCAACACACAAAGCATAGTTTGAGACAGACCTAGATGAGAATTTATATAATAGGAGGAACTATCCGCTCACAGACAACAATTAAAAAGAGAGGCTTGAATGTGTGAACACTAGATGGTCTCTTGCCTTCTCTACCACAGCACATTAACACAATACATTGTGAAATAATGTGTAAAGTTAAGCAATACAGAGACTTATTTACTAGTTGACTAGTAGCCTATATATTTTTATTTTTTTAGAGAGAGAGAGAGAGAGAGAGAGAGAGAGAGAGAGAGAGAGAGAGGAATTCAAGCACTTACAATGACCCATGTCTATTTTCAAAAACTTTTTTAAGACCTTGATTTATTTTTCTCAAATTCACAAACAACTTTCAAGGATTTCAAGGACCCGTGGGAGGCTGGGAGCCCTGTAATATGTTAAGAGTAGTAGCCTAATTGAAATGATGTGTCATGACAGCCTGCTGTTATACCAAGGCGGCTCTTTTTGCCCATGATAATAAGTCCACACCTGTGTCACCTAAGTCAAGTGCTCACCTGTTTGTCCGGCTGCATTGGGGACACCTGTGCCTTCTTCAGGCTGAGACTGAGCCAGGCGCGGTCCCCTGAGGCTGCCGCCTGGAAGGTGTCGTTGGCCGGGGGACGGGGAGCCCTCTCTCTCTGCCCCCTGCACACCCTCTGCACCACCCGGGCTCCATCTCCATCTCCAGATTTACTAGTGGAAGAAAAAACGAAATCATTGAAGTCAAGAAGTGCTGCTAAACCAGTCTGATAATAGTTAGTTGTCTCTTTGCCTTTGACGTGATTCTGTTGTGTCTGATGTAAGTAAGTAAGTAAGTAAAGCTTTATTTATATAGCACCTTTCATGAAATGCAGCTCAAAGTGCTTTACAACAGGAATAAGAACATCAAGTGAATATACAAACATATACAAGCATAGAATGAATATAAAAGCAGGGGAAAACAGTCAAAAGAAAAGGTAAAGATTTACAGACTACTATAGACTTTATCAATAGACTTCTTATAGATTTTATAGATTTTTTTTTCATGATGTGTCATGCAGTGTACTAGTCTAATGCAACCCATGTATGCTAACCATTGTTTTTGTTTTGTTTGGTAACTTTGACAATACCTGTGCTGTGCCTGATTGTTCTGTTGTGCAAATGTAATAAAATATTATAAGGCTGAATAACTAAAGGATAACTACGGATGAACTTTCCCTCCCGGGTATTTAGGCAATTTGCGCAAACACTTCTGAAAACAACATCATGCCTCTATGGCCACCAACAACTGCTCTGATAATAAACAGTCTCACAGACAATAAAACATTTATGAATAGCCAGCCCTACGGTTGTTTTACAGTCAGTTCAAGTTTAATCAGCACATAATAAATAGCAAGCACGCGTTTTTAAAAGGTAGTACTGTTACGTTAGGATTCAACTTTACCATACACCCGCCATCTCTCTGAGCTCGATAAACTCCGCGCGTTTGTTGATGTGTTCCATGGTTGCTATGGTAACATTCCGTAGCACTCAATTTATCTTTTACGCAAATTACGCGCAAACACCCAAAAAATAAATAAATATAAAAATAAATCAGATCAGCTCTGATGGAATGACTGAATTAACTTCAGTGTTTAAAATTAACCTAGTCTAAAATAAAATCAAAGTCTGAACACTTACTTGTTAAAAGGTAAAGTCCTTGTAAAAACAGCCTGAGTGTCCAAAATGAATGGTTGTCATTGTAAACTCCCTTTTTTTTGTTCTAAAGCGCACATTTCTGTCCCAAGAATGCAGACAGACTCTTTTCCTATAAGCCTATCGTTGTCCAGTGAGGAGAGCAAATAAATGATGTTAATTGTAACTGCTGTTGAATCAAAGGCAAAGTGCTTAGGGGCGTGGCTACAACATCCCTCTGGGGCACCCAGGAGTCTGGCCAACAAAGGAGCATGAAAACCTCTAGGTTTTTTTCATGAAGGACATTTAATTTTAATGGTGTTTCATTTAAACATAGCTTAATTCTGTACCAAAACAATCCGTTTTCCTGTCAAGCAAGGTGGTCTAATTGTGACAGAGCTACACTCCTAAGCTAAAAAGAAAGTGTGTATGATAAATAAAGCTTTAATCCTTCTTTTCATTATTATTGTACAGCAGCAAGCACATTTGATGTTTAAGTAATTAGGCTTCTTGATGGGATAGCCTATACACATTCTGTATTTCATATGCTGCTCCATTTATATTTGGCTAATTACTCATTTACTGGTTGGTTTGTATGTACAGTATGTGCACAGGTCAATCAGAGCCATTTTAACAGTTCAGTCAGTACCAAAGTGTGGCTCATGGCATCGGGGACATGGATACTTCCACAGAACCGATAACCCCCTGTGTTCTAGAATAAAGGCCAGGGGAGGCAGCATTGACAGGGCAGTGGGTTCGAGCGTTCAGGCGGAGTGTAAAACAGGTCAATACCATATTGAACCAGCCCTGGAGGCCCATGCCATGCTCGGACCTGCTGAGAATGTTGTGAACGCAACTGATTTCTCTCTATCATATGTTGTCTTCTCAATCTCTCTCTCGGTCTATCTGATCAATGAGCTCATCAGTGGAGAACGGGGCCTCCTCTGATCTGATCATTGATATTGATCGTTTGAACTTTTTCTGAACTGGGAGACTGAGAGATGGGTTCAATGTGTCAATGCTTTGGAAAACTATGTGTCATTAATCATGGCAATACCAATACATTGTATGTGAAACTTAATTGTTTCTAACGTTACCTGAAAAAGACAGCTGCACAAACTGACCTGCCTGTTTTGAGTGCCTTGGTTTATGTATTTACTACTTACTACAGGCTCCGTTATGTGGTAGTTTAGACTCTAGAGAGTTCCGAGGGTTCCGAGGGTTCCGTAGGGTAGTTCAGACAGAGATGTGTACAAGGTCATCTGCTTAGATGTTGGAGGTCAAGTGTGTATCAGTGGCTTTGCTCTCAGCCTCACCCCTGAAATACCCCCAGGCTCAGTGACTTCATCTCCCTGCCTTGTCCTTGGTCACATGGTGAGGTCGTGTCGAGCCCTGTAGGGCAGTTCCGTGTCATGTTTGCTCTTGGCAACAGTGGACAGACCCTGTGTGTGTGTGTGTGTGTGTATATGCTTGTTTATGTCTGTGTGCTAATGCACATATATTTCTATGCGTGTGTGCTAATGCACGTATATTTGTATGTGTGTGTGCTAATGCATATGTTACGGTACATGTGGGAATACGGTACATGTGGGAAAACTAGGGTTAGGGTTAGGTGCTACGTCGACTTGGTACATACTGACAAGTCTAACCCTAACCCTAATCCTAACCCTAACCCTAACCGTAGCACCCTAGCACCTAACCCTAACCCTAGTTTTCCCACATGTACCGTATTCCCACATGTACCGTAACATATATTAGTATGTGTGTGCTAATGCACGTATATTTGCATGTGTGTGTGCTAATGCACGTATATTTGTATGTATGGGTGCTAATGCATGTATATTTGTATGTGTGTGTGCTAATGCATGTATATTTTTAAGCGTGTTTGTGCCCAAACCTTCCCAGCCTCCTTCTCTACAGCAGCCATGCGGGCCCTGAGCCTGGGTCTCTCTCTGCAGAGAGGCAACAGCATTAGGCTGGTACAGCAACAGGAGGATCAGAGCTGTAGAAGCCTGCTTAAGGCATGAATGAAAATGAGCTCATGTCCTCGCAGCTTGGGTTGGCTCTAGGTCGCTAGCTGTGTTGGTCTCCCATTGGCTCCCCCTTCTAATCCAATCATAGCCAGAGTGGTAAAGTTGAGGGTGGAGCTTCAGATGAGCTTTCAGAGGATGGAACTAATGGTCACTCAAGTTCAACATTCTGGCAAATAGTTCAGTCAGGTTTAGTGCAAACATGTCCTATCAACACACAACAAACAAACAAACGCTACGCTCCTCTCGCTCGCAGGCTGGTACATTTGAGAGACACAAAGCCAGTGTTGCAGTATTAGTGTAAGTGTAAGTATCCTCTCATAATAGCGATAGGTAAAAGCTGGGGCCACACGCCTAAGGATGTCATTGCACTGATGTCAGAGTGAGAGCTAAAAAAGGACAGAGATGAAGAGAGAGAGAAAGAGGGAGAGAGAGAGAGAGAGAGATGAGAAGGAGAGGCCAAAAGAGCCACACAACCCCTCCGAGCTCCTTCATATTTGATGAGGCACCTCGTGAGGACCCCACGCCTCGGGGGCCTCTGAGCTATGTTAGTGTAAGTGCGCTGATGCCCTCCTCCCTCCATTCCTCCTCCTCTCCTCTCTCTCTCTCTCTCTTTCTCTATCGCTCCTCTCTTATCTCACTCTCTCTCTCTCTTTCTCTCTATCTCGCTCGCTCTGTCTCTCTCTCTCTATCTTCCATGCTCAGCCAGGCGGCAGTGTGTTAATGCATCCTGGCACATTGTGCAGCTCGGAGTCACAATGCGACCAGGCTTTGCGCAGTGACCGCACAGTGACCTCCCTCAGCCTCCCTGCACGCACTGCACTGTACCAGGGCGGGGGGGGAGGGCGGGGGTTGTGGGGGGCGAGAGGGTTGAGGGAGGTGAGAGGAGTGGGTGGGGGAAGAGGGCAGGGGATAACAGGGAGGGGAGGGGCAGAGGACGACATTGTCATTGTCAATGGCGTGCCGCGTGTACCATCTCACATGCTGCCAGCGAGGCAGATGAAGGACTGGGAAAGGAGATGTTAGAATCAGACATTCTCTGATGCTTGTGTTGTGTACACCTTAGAGAACATGTACCGGACATCTAAGTGTGAAACGTTAGTTTTGTATTATGCAGCTTGTACTGTAATCTACTGTGCATGCATATTGGAACAAAACGCATGATATTACATTCTGTTCTGATTATGTCTCGAGCCAATATGCAATTTAATATTGAATAATAATAATACTATTAGACTTATATAGCGCTTTTCTAGACACTTTTCAAAGACGCTTTACAAACCGAAATATTTCATCTAAAAAAAATGTTTAACCGTCGGTGATCCTAATCCAAGTCCACACCGGGGGTCAGTACCAGATTATCTGTTTTTTCCTCCAACCGAAATGTAGCTATCATTTCACATTCGCAGGCTCATAGTCTCTAGTACCTCTAAACGTCAGTGGTGTGTGTGTGTATTCAACATGAGGCGTGAGAGAGAAGGAGAAGTGAAGTGCAGGTCCCTGCTAGCGGTCCTATAAGATGCATCTTTGATGCGTCTTCTCCTCAGCCTAGGATAAACATCCCATCTGTTTGGCCCTCTGCTCTCTCATCCGTGACATCCCTGTGGGACGTTCCTCCACCACACACTCCAACTCCAACGCTCTCCACTCCGGCAGGCAGCTCCCTGTCTGCCTCAGCTGCTGGAACGCCGGGAATGATAGGGAGAAACATGGAGAGAGAGAGGGAAAGAACAAAAAAGAAGAGGTAGAAAAGGTCTGAGAGAGGGTGAGAGGAGGGAGATAGCAAGAGGAGGATGGAGAGAGAGAGAGAGAGCAAAAGAGCGAATAAGATAGTAAAAGAAAGGAAGAGAGAGGGAGAGAGAGCAGGCCTAGATTGGATGAAGACTAAAATGTGATAGTATGGATGAGAAAGGGAGTGGTGAGCGAGAGCGTGAGGGAGAGAGAGAGACAGAGAGAGAGAGAGACAGAGAGAGAGAGAGAGAGACAGAGAGAGAGACAGAGAGAGAGAGACAGAGAGAGAGAGAGAGAAAGAGAGAGAGAGAGAGGGAGAGAGAGAGACAGAGAGAGAGAGAGAGACAGAGAGAGAGACAGAGAGAGAGAGACAGAGAGAGAGAGAGAGAGTGAGAGAGTGAGAGAGTGAGAGAGAGAGAGCGTGAGGAGGGAGAGAGAGAGAGAGAGAGAGAGAGAGAGAGAGAGGGAGAGAGTGTGAGAGAGAGAGTGAGAGAGTGAGAGAGAGAGGGAGAGAGAGAGAGAGACAGAGAGAGAGAGAGAGAGAGAGACAGAGAGAGAGACAGAGAGAGAGAGACAGAGAGAGAGAGAGAGAGAGAGAGGGACAGAGAGAGAGAGAGAGAGAGAGAGGGAGAGAGTGAGGGAGAGAGTGAGGGAGTGGTGAGCGAGAGCGGGAGGGAGAGAGTGAGAGAGCGTGAGAGAGAGAGGTTATCGCTCAGAGGGTAAAAACAGAGAGGTGAAGTGGAGAAGGAGACGTTTCCTTGAAATGACAGGTGGCCGTGCCCTCCCCATACATGACATGTCAGTCCCTGTCCCCAGATGAGTGGCACGCAACAACGAGAGACTCCTCCTCCTCCAATAGTCTTACAGGTCGATGGCCAACCGGCGGCCACATCTATTGTGCCATGGAGTAGAGAGAGGCAGTACAGGTCAGGAGGCAGAGAGAGAGCCAGCCATGATAACATTATAACAAGTATGCCTGACTCTGATTGATTGATTGATTGATTGATTGATTGACTTGATCTGATTGCAGTCTCAACCAAATATCTCAGGTACTGTTGTGTTGTGTAATCCCAAACTGACACTGGTTATGGTTGAGCAGGTTGACCACTTGATCACTGATATTTGAGTCTCTCTTTATGCTCACTGGTGTTACTGGTGTCACAACATTGCCCAGCCGGTTTGTGCTTGAGGGGACGGACACGCAGGTGAGCTCCAACTGGCTCATGGCAAAACTGTCTCCTGTTGTTTATTTGTGGGACCACCGTTGCGTCCAACCAGAGAGTGGGGTCGTTCCACCTCCCCTGAGTCCTGCTGTGATGTATAATGTCGGATCTGATGAGTGTGAAGGCTATTCTGTCAGTCTGTCAGATGTCCTGTTAAACCACCAAGGCAGGTCGCTGTCGGGTTCTACCCACCATTATGACATCACACGGTCTAATCTCACCGGCCTGCAGATACTTTAACTAAATAAGAGAAATATACAATTCAATTCAATTCAACTTTATTCGCCATGTGCAGTGCACTAGGAACATGATTTGGTATTCAACCATACTAAACAAGCTACAGTACATACAACAACAAGACGACAACAAAACAATACTCAAGACAAAATATACAGTGCCAATATGAGTGGATATTATGAATACATACTGTACAACTAAGTGCAAGAACATGTAAAGTGCAAGGTACAATGATCAGCAATTATTGAGAAGGGCTGTGGCTTTGGGGAAAAAACTGTTCAAGTGTCTTGATGTTTTTGACCTGGTGGCCCTGTACCGCTGTCCAGAAGGGAGTCATGTAAACAAGCTGTGAGCTGGATGTGAGAGGTCAGACACAATCCTGCGTGGCTCTCTTCAGTGATCTGGAGCTATAGTTTGTCAAACTAAAGATTTTTGGGGCGTTTTTTTTTTTTTGGGGGGGGGGAGTGTTTTGTGAATAGTGACAGAAGCTCACTAAACTGCTGGCAAAAAAGTAGTTAATACTGAAAACATGACAATGTAAATGTTGTTTAACTGTCAGCAAACTGCAGCGAAATGTAGTTAAACTGATAGTTGAGCGACATGTAGTGGAAACAAAATCCCCAAACTGCCTCAAGACACTCATCAGCTCTACCAACAGTCAGAGAGAGAGAGAGAGAGAGAGAGAGAATCTGTGTGTGTGTGTGTGTGTGTGTGTGTGTGTGTGTGTGTGTGTGTGTGTATTATATACTGTATGTGTATGCATATTCAGAGGTCACAGCCAAATGTTCTCTATGTAGTGTATCTTTGCCAAGGAATCCCCCACAGGGGAACATGTCCACCATATAACCACTATCTCTCTCTCTCTCTCTCTCTCTCTCTCTCTCTCTCTCTCTCTCTCTCTCTCTCTCTCTCTCTCTCTCTCTCTCTCTCTCTCTCTCTCCCTCTCTCTCTCTCTCATACAAATACACACACACACACACACACACACACACACACACACACACACACAGATAATAACTGTTATGGTCTGAGAGTGTGAAAGTGAATGCAGACACCATGACCTTGGTGAGTGGCCTGGTCCTTCCAGGTCACAGAGCATTGGCTTCAACAGTTCACGGAGAGGGCATCACAGAATACACAAATAAAAACTCATTGTTTTCATAATGTGCATAATGCCTGTGATACAGAAAAGCATGCTTCAAATGCCCATACAACCAGGACAAGCCTACCACAACACAAAGGCTTCAGGACCAACCATTGTCTTCTGCACTTAGACCCCATGAAGATTAACCAACCACATTCCACTCATAAATATTATGGTGTCAGTTAAACCCTAAATCCACGGTGTTACCAGAAGGATAGTAAATATACCACTGCTGAGGTATTTGGCTGATACTAAAAGGTTAGTATAAGTAGTTTGTTTTAACATGCATCCTAATGTATCCTAATACAACATTTATTTTGGGGTTTTTTACTTACAAAATTAATATTCTGAGTAGATGATCCTATGGGTTGGAAGGCAGGCAGGAGGTATACGCATGTACCCACTCCCTTCCTGCCTAAATGCTTAACCACAGGGGGTGGGGTGGGGGGAGAGCGTTTGAATATTGAGCCTGAGGGGGGAATGGGAGCCAAAACCAACTACATGTCCGTCTCCAGCTGGGGCCAGTCTCCAGACTGTGGGGGGTGATCCCCTTCCTAAAAGGCCATGGTCTGGCAGGTCTGGCAGTGTCTGCATCTCGAGAGGATACAACCACCTCATCCACCTAATTATCCCCTTTAATAATTCATGGGGAGCTCTTCCCAGAATATGGAGCATTCTAAGAGTGACAGCTGTGAAAGGGTTTCTCAATATCACGAATCTTTGAGCGTCATTCATTTTCAAAGGCAATTTTTGGGGATTTACGTGCTCCTTCAATTAAAAAAGGGTGTGTCACCACACACACATGCACCACCACCACAGGAACGATGCTGTACACTCTCTACTGTACTTTTCATGGAAACCTTTTCGTAAACAGTTTGATTCCATAAATGGACTGCACTTATATAGCGCCTTTATCCAAAGCGCTTTACAACGGCCTCTCATTCACCCATTCACACACCAATGGTGGCAAGCTACCATGCAAGGCGCCGGCCGGCCCGCTCACTGGGAGCAATTTGGGGTTCAGTGTCTTGCCCAAGGACACTTCGACATGTGGACAGCCGGGGCTCGAACCGCTCTGCCAACGAACCAATCTGCCAACCTTGCGATCATTAGACAGCAGCTCCTCTACCTCCTGCGCCACAGCCGCCCATTCCATCCACAGGCAGATGTCAGGGCCTGGTAAAGGTCATGAGTGATCTGTAACTCATACAAAGGTCAAAGGTCAGCAGCGTATGATGCAGGCATGTCCCCCCCTGAGTCACCCTAGCATGGCTGAGTCACTGCTGTGTCCCTCGGCGCCTCCAGCGCCCCCCCTGGTGCAGGCAGAGAGAGGCCAGAGAGAGGACTGTCACCCTGCCCTGGCCTGTCACCCTGGCCTATGGCCTCAGGGCCAGGGGACCATCCGTCCTCACTGGGGTGGTGGTCGGAAGAACTCTGATTGGTGGAGGGATATAGGAGCAGAGGGCAACATCAGAGAGACGTGAGATGTGATTGGATATGGCATGCATGGGTCTCCTCCTCTGCCATCTTTAGATGAAAATGCTGAGCCATACTGAACTGTTTTACAGTATGTAGCTACACATTCACATACATGTGGGGCAGAAATATGATGTGGCAGATGCGCATACATTGCCACCGTTATAAAGTCATGTTTCCATTTACAATGATACAGTGTGCAATCTCGTGTAAGATAAACATGCACACAAAAGCATAATATGCTTTATTATGGTAACAGACCGTACAGTCATGGCCAGAAATGTTGGCATCCCTGCACTTCTGTCAGATAATGCATCACTTCGCCCAGAAGAAATGTATTCTTTGGTATTCACATGTTTATTTCTTTTGTTTGCATTGGAACAACACAAAAAAAGCAGGGAGCAGGGAAAAAAAGCGAAATTGGATATTCCACACAGAATTCTAAACATGGACTGGACAAAATTATTGGACAAACTTGGAAAAAATAACTGAAATCAATCACTTCCTGTGACCATGAATGAGTTTCTCTTACACAACTCTACTGGAATTTTGGACCACTCTTCTTTTGCCAACTGCTCCAGGTCTCTCACATTTGAAGGGTTCCTTCTCCCAACTGCTGTTTTGAGATCGCGCCACAGGTGTTCTATGGGATTTAGATCTGGACTCATTTCTGGCCACTTCAGAACTCTCCAGCGCTTTGTCTTAAAACATTTCTGGGTGCTTTTTGAAGTGTGCTTTGTCATTGTCCTGCTGGATGACCCATGACCCCTGACGGAGATCCAGCTCACTGGTCCCTACATTGCGGCCCAGGTACGTTTTGGCAAACTCCAGTCTGGCTTTTTTATGTCTATGTGTCTGCAGGTCAGCTTGAATTTGTTTGGAAGTTGATTGAGGTTTTTTTATCCACCATTCCAAAAATAATTTGTTCCAATCTTTTTATAAATTTTTTAGTGCCATGGGTTGTAAACCTCTTGACGACGTTGCGCACAGTGGTCACAGGAACATTAAGATCTCTGGAAATGGACTTGTAGCCTTGAGATTGTCAATGCTTTTTTTTCCACAATTTTGGTACTCAAATCCTCAGACAATTCTTTGTTCTTCTTCCTTTCCTCCATGCTCAGGGTGGTACACACAGACACACAACACAAAGGTTGAGTCAACCTTTTTCCATTTTTAATTGGTTGCAAGTGTGATTTCTATATCGCCAGCACCTGTAAACTTGCCACAGTTGAGTTTAAATACAAATTAAAGGAGCATTACATGCTTGAAATACAATTATTTCTTACAATAATTTTGTCCAGCCCATTTTTGGAGTTCTGTGTGGAATGATAGCCGATTTGGCTTTTTTTCTCCCTGCTTTTTTGTGTTGTTCCAATGCAAACAAAAGAAATAAACATGTGAATACCAAAGCATTTGTAATTGCAACAACAATTCTCTGGGAGAAGTGGTGCATGCATTATCTGACAGAAATGCAGGGGTGCCAATATTTTTGTCCATGACTGTAAGAACAGACAAACATTTGCAAATTCAGTCATGTGGGCTTACGTCAGTATGTGTGTGTGTGTGTGTGTGTGTGTGTGTGTGTGTGTGTGTGTGTGTGTGTGTGTGTGTGTGTGTGGTGTATGTGTGTGTGTGTGTGTGTGTGTGTGTGTCTGTGTGTGGTGTGTGTGTGTATGTGTGTGTGTGTGTGTATGTGTGTGTGTGTGTGTGTGTGTGTGTGTGTATGTGTGTGTGTGTGTGTGTGTGTGTGTGTGTGTGTGTGTGTGTTGGTGTACGTATGCCCCAATAGAAGAATAGGTGAGCACGCCCACGGCATTGACGACTGTCACCAGGTACAGTAATAAGCCCTCAGTCTTCCGGGAGCGGCAGAACACGGATAAAGTGTGAAAATATTCTGAGAGGTTTACAAGGCCGTCTCTTTAAAAAGAGAGAGTGTTAAAGTGCCTGCCTCCGCCTTTTACTCCCCACCTCCGCTGACCTTGAGCTAGATGGGCATAGATGGAAGATAGAAGCCCCCCACCCACCCATCCTCATCCCCCCCACCCACCCACCCTCATCCCCCCCTTGGTGCAAGAGGGGAGGGGACATTAGCCGTAAAAAAAAAACAAGATCAAATCGTTCTGACAGTTTAATTGCAATCTGGACTCTATCCAAATCTTTAATAACAGATATTGTCTATGTTGTTGGCTATCTACATGCATGATGACTCTTGTTGGCAAGAACTTTCTAAATGGCATTACAGTATATTCAAGAATTGTATAAAGAAAGACTCCTATAAAAAAACATTATAATGTCCTAAAACAACATGATGATAGTATGATCTATCTATAAAATATGCTCTTCCGATATGTGGTGTCACAATATCAAGACGTTTTAGCTGTTACGTGACTCGTTTAGTTGTATTGAGGCTGTGGAGGCTGGTGGAGGTAGAAATTTGTGACGTTAGAATTATAAGGTTCTATCAAAATTTAGTTTTTTTACATAATCTGATCCATTAGGTGTTTATTAATGCCTGTGTGGTGTTATTTTTTAAATGGAGACATTTTTGAGTTAGTAATTCATAAAATACAAAGGTTCCATCTCACAAAACATAATGGAATGTAAAAACTTTGACGCTTAATATCTCTGAACTGCCACAAACAGAGATAGAACCTTATCATTCTAAGCTCACGATGCATGGGATGGAATGAGAAATGGTATCAAATAAACCTCCTCTGATGTCTACCTCCACCAGTGTCCACTGTACACAGGATACAGGTAGTTAACTGTACACAGGAAACAGGTAGTTAACTGTACAATCAATGCTGTACATTCTACTGTACTTTTTATAAAACCTTTTGTAAACAGTTTGATTCCGTCCACAGACATTCCATCCACAGACATTCCATCCGCAGACATTCCATCCACAGGCAGATGTCAGGCCTGATAAAGGTCATTGAGAGATCTGTAACTCATACAAAGGTCAGCAGCGTATGATGCAGGCATGTCCCCCCCTGAGTCACCCTAGCCTGGCTGAGTCACTGCTGTGTCCCTCCCTCGGCCACCTCCAGCGCCCCCCCTGGTGCAGGCAGAGAGAGGCCAGAGAGAGGACCGTCACCCTGCCCTGCCCTGGCCTGTCACCCTGGCCTATGGCCCCAGGGGACCAGGGGACCATCCTCCGTCCTCACCGGGGTGGTGGTCGGAACTCGGAAGACCTCGGATTGGTTGCCCTGAGAGAGTGTTTTTTATCCGTCAGTGAGTGATAATGACTATGACTATGGTAAGAACCTGCGAAGGCTGGAGCCCCCCCTCCCCCTGTCCCCCTGGGCAGATGCTGAACGGGCAGCATCATGTGTTTATATCGGTATAAGATGGTGCTCTTACGCTCTAAAAGGAACTGACATCTCACCCCCTCCCTCCACAGCAGCCAACACAGGCTTTTAAAACCCTCCCTGCCCCACCACTCCTCCTTCGTGTCTTTGCCGACATGACACAAGAACTATGAGCCTCTGATCCCTGCTCACCTTCTACGTAATGGATGTCTTGCCAAGCCGAGAATACAACTTCTCCTTTTCACTTTCATCTTACCTCATCTTCTTGCTCTCTCTCTTTAAAATACTCCTCCTGAGACATCTTCTGCCCCTCAGCACTGCGTCTCCTGAAGACACCCGCTTTTCCCCTCTACTGTGTCCCTAAGAACTTCTAGTGCCCCCCTTGTACTGTTTCTCTGTTTCTCCAGTGTAAAAAAAAAGAAAAAAAAGAAACTAGGTTTTAGAAGAAGGTGATAGGAGAAGGTTTTTCCTTCTATCAATGGCCCCGGGTCTGAGCTGGATTACTCTTCCTGCTACGACTGGTGGACTGATGATTCACATGCTTAGTATTCAAATGTATTGATTGTAAGTCGCTTTGGAATAAGGCGTCTGCTAAATGCCAAAAATTTCGAATAAATCTATCTCTTTCTCTCTTTCTGATGGAGAAAATATCGATCCCTTTCCACTTGTTCACTCCTCATTACTTCTTCCTCTTGGCCCATCATATCTCTCTTTAATAGGTCTATCAAAATCATACTTTCTTAATTTACTCAAGAAAAACTTTCAACATTTTCTCAAGCCCCTCACATCCAGCTCACAGCTTGTTTACATTACTCCCTTCTGGACAGCGCTACAGGGCCACCAGGACAAAAACATCAAGACACTTTTCCCCAAAGCCACAGCCCTTCTCAATCATTGCAGATCATTGTACCTTGCACTTAGTTGTACAGTATTTATTCATAATATCCACTCATATCGGTACTGTATATTTTGTCTTGAGTATTGTCGTGTTGTCGTCTTGTTGTTGTATGTACTGTAGCTTGTTTAGTATGGTAGAATACCAAGTCATGTTCCTAGTGCACTGCACATGGCGAATAAAGTTGAATTGAATTGAATTCGCATCCAAGTGAGGTTTATGAATATATTATACCAGATTCCTGGGGACAATCATTTCACAGGACTTAAGGTGGGTGGAGAACATCACCTCCACCATCAAGAAGGCAATAATATGCCGCAGAAAGTGATGCACGAGTTCTACACGTCCACCATCGAGTCCTTCCTCAGCTCTTCGATCACCGCCTCGTTCGCTGCCTCCACTGTCAAGGGCATCGGCTTGCCATCTCTCCTGGACCTGTTCCACTCCAGGACCAGTAAGAGACCTGTTCCACTCCAGGACCAGTAAGAGACCTGTTCCACTCCAGGACCAGTAAGAGACCTGTTCCACTCCAGGACCAGTAAGAGAGCTGATCCCTCCCACCCCGGTCACCACCTCTTCCAAACACTTCCATCCGGAAAAACGTTCTGGTCCAAAGACCAAAACCTTGCGCCACCTGAACAGTTTATTCCCCATGGTAGTGGGCCTCACAAACAAGCCCCCCCCCCATCACACACACACACACACACACACACACACACACATACACAATGCACTGACAGTGTAATTTATATTTGTTTTATTTATTCATTCAGTTACAGTTACATTTATTCTAATATACAGCCTACATCATTATTATTGTTCTGTTGTTCTTATTGCCATTGCCTTTTAAATTATCTTTGCTTATAAATTGTTGTTTTTTATGTCTTATGCACCAACCTCACCAAGTCAATTTCCTGTATGTGCAAATAATATACTTGGCAATACAAATAATTCTGATTCCATATCTGGCTCCTACACTGATTGTGATCAAACGTGATTGGGAAAGGGGCCACGTTGTGTCAGCTACGGTGTGAATCATGACTCTGCCTGCCTAATGGACTGTAAACAGATGTGTGGATGTGCAGCCATCCTGGAGTTTGCAAACTTTGGGTGTTTGGGGTCAACTGAGGGCTCATACAGGCCTGGGGGGGGGTGGCGGGTGAGGAGC
Organism: Nansenia antarctica; assembly: GCF_963989245.1. Lineage (NCBI taxonomy): Eukaryota > Metazoa > Chordata > Actinopteri > Argentiniformes > Microstomatidae > Nansenia > Nansenia antarctica. The sequence continues at coordinate 3,618,672 of NC_137687.1, forward strand.
TGTCAACGATGGGAGAATAGTGAACAGAGAATCAGCCGACGCACTCATCACCAATCAATCATCCTCTGCCTCCTTAGCCCCAGCCCTAGAACGGCAAAAGCAGAAGTAATGAGTTAATTAGCTGATGGCATACATACATTTAAAAGCACTTCAAGCCATTTGATTATTGAACAGCAGGCTGTTGTAGCCGTACAGCAGTAATCATGGTTGTGATGTTACCATGGGTTTATGCTCGGGGGTACCGTTCTTCAAACACTTTCATGCGGCACTGATATCCAAATGTTATATTAATCTATACTATTATAACATGGTTATATTCATCTATAACAATATAAGTAACACCTCTTGCTGCCCAAGACAAGGAGAGGGCCTAGATAATACAGGGAATGTTGATGTTGATGTCTCAGCCATTTTTAGACCATGATTGTCATCCAATTCAAGCCAGCTCTATCCAGTCTAGAAGCTGTACCCACTTTTGTAGAGAGGCACATCGAGGGCTAGAGGGCTGACAAAGTGGACGGCCTGTCAAGGAATCTGCATGTCAAGATCGAAGTAGAATGATTGATGTTGCATCACAATAATATCCACCTCTGGTAGTCAAGGACTGGATGAAGGATGCTGCGGATGCAAGCGAAAGCAAAAGCAAAAGCAAAAGCAAAGGTCATAATGCATAAATAAATTCTAGACAGGTATACCGGGGTTAGCAGGTTTGCAAGCAGGGCAGGCTTTGAGTGCCATCACATTATTTCCCTCACTAGCTCAATGAAAGGAGACATCCATTGCTATTAATGCCAACAGACTTTGGGGGGACAGTAAGGCAGAGTGGCAAGGGGATGTTCAGTCGGTGTCATAATGAAAGAGATATAATGGGCCTATCATTGTACTGCTGAGCTTGCCAAAAAAAAGGACGCAGAGGAGCAGTTAGTTCCCCAACCACTTCTTCATCTCGATGTCTGGGTTCGAGGACACCTCGGCCTGAGGACCATGAGGATGTCCAGCCCTGTAAACCCGGGCATTTTTAATGTGTGTGTGTGTGTGTGTGTGTGTGTGTGTGTGTGTGTGTGTGTGTGTGTGTGTGTTAATATGCATCAGGGGATAAGGGGACCTGACACCCCTAGCTGCATTTGTTGCCTCTCGCACATAAGCGATCTGAGAAACGCAGTGGCTATTTTCGTTGATGTTAATTTGCTCCGTGTTAGGGCCCCGGTTCACGGCTCGGTCAGCCCTCCCTGATACTATATTCCCGTTAGTTTCAGTAAAGGTTCTCCCGTCACATCGCATTTAGGTCGAGGAGCCCGTGAACTGTGAATGCACCGAGCGCAGGGACATGCTTGCACAGAGGTGCTCTCACACGCTGGGTCCTTCACTCCGTCGAATTAAAGTATTAAAACACATGTTTTCTAAAGTTGTTCTATTTTATGTTGATTGCTAGGGATTAATGTAAAGATGAATGAACCATTTTTAATTAATTTAATAAATGCTCACTTTTTGGTTGCCCTTAAAATTAAACTAGATGAAATATAATTATGCTTCATATTTCACTCCACACAGTCTAGTCAACGTGCATAAAGACATACAATAATGATTAATCAAATATAGAAATTATTACAACAACACATACCGGTACATTAATAATTTATGGATGCAACAAGACCAATAGCCTAATAAGTTATCACCTAGGTTTTTGTCAAAATATAAACACACTACCTCTTACTCCTGTAAATACAATTAAATAAATGACATTTTGAAATGGAATCTAAATTAATTTGATATATGATTTTCGTCATATAGGCTATTTTCGTCTGAAATGCTGTTTTGTAAAAAAAGAGATAATTACTTTATATATTCTTCAGTTAGGTCGAATATGATCAACTCCATAATCGAACCAGATTGGTCAGCAGCGTGCGTTGTGCGTCTCGTGCCACTCGTTCTTAAACAGTGTGCAGGTTTGATCAGTTCATTCTCTTTCTATTTTCCACGGATCTCATGAATAATTAATTTGTAGTCAGATTTTCAAAACAGCAAATTCATGGATCGTATCCGTATGCACTTACCGGTACCTAGTAAACACTGGTTGATCACATTTAATGTGTGTGAATACTGGGAGCTTTAGTGCTCATCAAATGTAACTGCAAAACCGTTCACCTTTTTAAAAATAATGATAATGATATCACTCTGAATTGGAAATGTTATGTTACAATGAAATGCTCTAGTAATTTGATAATGACATTATAATATATACATATTTAGAGCAATAATTCACTATAAACTGATACAATCAATACAGTAAGATTTATAATCGACATTACAAAATCATGTCAAAAGCCTATTATATATTGGCAATGTCTCAAGATGGGCTGAAGCAGAAGCTAAAATCAGAAGCAACTCTATAGGTCTATTTTAATCATCTTTTTTTCCTCCCTACTTAATGTATGATGTAGTATGATCTTGTATTATGATTATAATGGG
>NC_137687.1:3626140-3641140 GCF_963989245.1 Nansenia antarctica
CTCTACTCGCTCGCCCCCTGCCCTTCGCCCTGTCCTCCCCCCTTCCTCCTTCCCTGTATCCTCCTTTCCTCCTCTGCCTAGGCTCTCCATCAAAGGCCCTCTAGGGGTCTGCTGCGATGACATCATCCTTCGGGAGGCTTACCTGGGACCGGTCGGGTTCCCGCTCGTGACTTGCCAACGTTGTATAACCACCCCTCCCCACCCTAGCCTACATGACCTTTTCCTGAACCCGCCATGGGGGACGCTAAACCCTGCAGAGAGAGATGGCTTTAGATTCAGTGAAGTCAAATACGTTCTGTTGGAATTGAGGGTTGACATTTTGCTTTGATGTCAGGGGAAACTTGGTCTTGTAAGAGGATAACACGTGACCCTATTGGGGTCAAGGGGTTGAACATAACATTTTAAACATATTTAAATTAAAGCTCTACCAGATATAGGAGTGCAGTGCATCACGGTAATTGTAGGAATGTAGGAGAGTTACTGAGTATTTTCCAAGAGCTTTTGAAAATGTATGTCTTTTGAAAATGTCCTTCGCTATGCCACCATCTTTTGGACAACTGTGGTTACTGCATTTCAGAGAGCACAAAGAAAATACGTATTTCAAAATCTGTCCATGCTCTTAAAGTCCACCCTATTAAAATGGCATATTAATTTACTAACTAACTAAGCTTGTATTCTAGATAATCTAAGCTCAAACCAATGATTAAACCAACTTCATTAATAAAGCTCACAGACATTGCACAGGATTATAACTTCTTTCATTCCATCATATCAACCAATTACTTTAGAAAAAAAGATTAAGCTCTAAAGTAATACTGTATCTGAACGACAGTATGCATTACAGTATTTCCCACTTAGATGTTTGCAGTGTGTGTGTTGTTATTGGAGACGAACGCACACAACATTTGATATGAAACCTACTCTGACAGCTACTGGCACACTTGTCTCCCCACCAATCCCCTCCACCCCTCTCGGTCGTTCAGCCAATCGGATCACTGTAAGCCCTCGGGGGGGTGTCTCATTAGCTAGATTCCAGGACCTGGCTCTGGCCCACTGCAAGCGCTCAATCGGAAGAGATGCGGTCCAGAGGGGGCTGCATCATCATCTGCATCATCTCCTTTTCTCTGGAAATGGCAGGAGAGGAGAGGAGAAGGTCTGCTACGGAGATACAGAACATACCTAGATACAGAACAAGCAATATTGTTATATAAATGGTAGCTAAATGGACTGACTTATTATTATTCACAACGCTTCACAACGGCCTCTCATTCACCCACACATTCACACACACATTCACACACCAATGGCGGCAAGCTACCATGCAAGGCACCGGCCCGCTCATTGGGAGCAATTTTGGGGTTCAGTGTCTTGCCCGAGGACACTTCGACATGTGGCCAGCCAGGGTTTCGAACCGCCGATCTGCCCTTGACCTTGGCGATCATTAGACGACGGCTCTACCGCCTGAGCCACAGCCACCCAATAATCTATCTTTCTCTCCTGACCTCACTCTCTCTCTCTGTCTCTCTCTCTGTCTCTCTATCTCTCTGTCTCTCTCTCTCTCTCTCTCTCTCTCTCTCTCTCTCTCTGTCTCTGTCTCTATCTCTCTCTCTCTCTCTCTGTCTCTCTATCTCTCTCTCTGTCTCTCTCTCTCTCTCTGTCTCTCTCTCTCTCTCTCTGTCTCTCTATCTCTCTCTCTCTCTCTGTCTCTCTATCTCTCTCTCTGTCTCTCTCTCTCTCTCTGTCTCTCTCTCTCTCTCTCTCTCTCTCTCTCTCTCTCTCTCTCTCTCTCGATCCCCTGACTCTTTTCTCTTCTCAGCTTCTGTTTAAATTGGATGCGGTGGGTCATCATGGGTCCAGCCTCAACTATTATCATTGCAACAAGCTAACTTTAACATAAACTTGATCCAAATAAATGTCCTGATTAATTTCACGTGAGCTTTTTTGTCTTGATTCACTTCTATTCATAACAGAGATGGCATTTTGCATGCTTAGCAATATTTTCTATTCCTGGCCCCCCGAGCGCCAAACTCCAATCTCTGACGAGGAAGAGAAGTCGATGATGTGAAGTGATGTTATTGTTCTGGATGTTGTCCTCATATGCACTCATGTGTCTGTGGTTGTTTTGTGCACAGAATATATTTTTAGTTGAAAGCTCAACTAGGGATGACAACAATCCTAACAACCTGGGTTGGTTTAACACTGGAACAGCCGTGCCTTTTTTACCTACTAAAAGAGCCGCCTCATTACAATGGGAAGCTGCTACTTACACACAACGACCACTAGTTGGCCGCTTGTAAATTGGCCTGCTTCCTACCCAGAAAAACTGCAAAATAGCTTTATTACTAGCTTATGTGATTTTGAAAATGTAAGGATACTGGGTGGTAGAACGCACATATCTAGGAAAAGTCATGAAAGGAGGGTCCTGAAATTTGATCGGGTGCAAAGATGTCTTTATTCAAATGACCCCTCATGGCTGTTCTAGTGTTAAATGACCATGCAGATGTAACCTGTGTTAAGATACCTCAATTCAAACTTCAGCCCAGTTAGGGGTTGAGGAGGTACAAGGAGGGGGTTGGGTGTGTGGGCGTTGTGTGTGTGTGTGTGTGTGTGTGTGTGTGTGTGTGTGTGTGTGTGTGTGTGTGTGTGTGTGTGTGTGTGTGGGGATCAGACCTCCTCATGGTCCATCAGGTTGAATACATGTCTTCTCCTTGATAGATCAGCCTGACCTTAAGAGGCACGCTCCATGTCTCATATCTCCCTCCAGAGCCTCTCCCTTCTACCTCCACAATTCAAATGCTGGATCAAAAACAACATTCTGGATAAACAACTCCACCCCCCCCAGCAAAAAAATATAACAAAAACAGTTGCCTTGACCTTCACAATCCTTTCAAATCAAGTGCTTTCAAATCAACATAGAAACAAACCCCTTTCAAGAGGTAATGTGGATACTGTGTGTCTTAAGAAGTGAAAGTAACAAAACATTTACTTTAGCATGAGTGTGGCGAGCCTCCTCCGAGATGGCTTGAGTACGGCATGATTTCCTTCAATTTATCATCCCACGCCAATCAAAATGTAGCAATACAATTCATTAGAAAGCATTAGAAAGACTTCTTAGGCTTTTCTGTCTATTCCACACACAGCATGCGGCTTTCAATATTGGACGCTGCCGCACTGACGGCTATTCTAATTGTGTTGTGACAGGAATAAACCTATTAAAACCACTTGAATATTAATGAAAACGTTAAAGCAAAATCACTATGTTTTTTTTCCTTTTTATCCTTGAGGTCAAGTGTAGGGAAAAAACTCCTTGTTAGAAAAGCCATTATTCAAATGAGCGTAGCGTGTAGCGCACTCCTAATAGAAATAAACTAAACCATTAACTCCAGTTTTAACATAGCCTAGTATTTTCACGGCGCCACTTGTGGATGGCAGAGAATGTGTGCTGTGTGGATCTACCGACAGGCGATATGTAAATGCAGCCTCCCAAGGACTCAGAAAAAAGGTGAGAGTGGTCCAATCCAAGCCACTGCCAACTTGAACCGGTAAGAGGTTGCCTAAAAGTGTTTTTGATCATCCACCATCGTTGCTATTGAACCACACAGGGTAGAAGAGTGCAGATGGATTCACAGATGACCTATAGAATAATATTCCTCACACATATCTAACATATTATGTGACCTTTATCCTACTACATTACAGTAACATCATGACAATGATCCTAAATGGAGAGAGGGTAGTTTGAGGGTTCTGTACCTCCCTTTTAGACGGTGACAAAGACCTGTGTGTGGGGTGTGTGTGTGTGTGTGTGTGTGTGTGTGTGTGTGTGTGTGTGTGCGTGTGTGTGTGTGTGTGTCTGTCTGTCTGTCTCTCTGTCTCTCTCTCTGTCTGTCTCTCTCTCTCTGTCTGTCTCTCTCTCTCTCTCTCTTACTCTCTCTCTCTCTCTTACTCTCTCACTCTCCCTCTCTCTCTTTCTCTCTCTCTCTCTCTCTCTCTCTCTCTCTCTCTCTGTGTGTGTGTGTGTGTGCGTGCATCTTTACTGTATGGATAATCATGTAGGCTCAGAGCATCATCAATAAGAGCGAGGCACTATAGATGAACTATAAAACAACAGGCTGTGAATAAAACAAATATACTTTGAGACAAAAGTAGGAGATCATAACAAAACGTGATGTGCAGATTTGTTTAACCTCCTCCCTCCCTGGAAAAGAAGAGAATACGATTTGTTTTGCAAATCCAAAGACAAATGTGACTCCTGAAACCCCTAAAGGTTGTCAAATGCAAGGGGGTAACAATCTATGTCAAAGTATGACAAGAGATTCCATGAAAGACTAACGGTCATTCCCGTTAGACGTTGCCGCCTTTATTTAACCGTTAGACGTGCCGCCTTTTTTTTAACCGACAACATGTGTCGGTTATGTGATTTCAAAGAAGCCCTTAGTTTGAGATAGTTGCCCCCCGCGGTGATGTTCAAACATTTTGAAAATAGAAATTCTTTGAAGAGCCATTTTGACTGACAGATCACATTGAACAACGAATGGGATACAAAAGTAAAGTAGTCAACCTCGCTGGAAAAGACGACCGCTTGCACAACACTCCACAATTATCGCTGATTGCATGTGAGTGTTTTGGGTCCTGAATCAGTCTGTGTGTGTGCTAGAAAAACTGTTTGTTTTTCCTATCTTTTTCCTTTTGGTATAAAAGCCTCCATGCTTTTAAAAGCCATAAACCCCCTCTTATAGACTCATAATTTACCTGTCAACTCAACGGGAGAGGTTTCTCAGTGAGATGGGCTGGCGACTCCCCGGGGTTATAATTGCGGAACGGTTCACTTCTCTGCGCTCTTCCCGATAAATATCAGTCTTTGTATCAGTCTGAAATGTATATTTTATGAGGCGCTTCGAAATTCCCAGAAATATCTGGGACCGTTGTTTGTTGTTCTGTTTGAAACACATTATCAAACATAAAGTTATGAACATTTTTAGTGTAGTGTCTATTTAGTGTGATATATATGTATATATAGTTTTACAAAACATCTGTTGTAAAAATACAAAACAAAAATATACTATATATATATATATAACAGATGCTTTAATACACACGATCCGAATCCATACTGAAAAATAAACTCCCAAAGGCTTAATCGTAACAAGTTAGTCATTTTTAATGATTCACATTTCATATTATGATATGGGTAGCTCTTTCTCTTTTCCCAGTAGCCAAGGTAAGCCTTGCATACCTCCTATTTCACATTGTCCTCATAAAACTCTAAAGATTTCGGTACGTCACTGCAGGTGATTGGTTGCTATTCAATATAGCCTACATTATCTCTATACAAGGTCGCCATCTTGTGGTGAAACTATGAAGTCCACCTGTTTCCCTTAGCACAAGGCAGTCATGCATGCTCCCTCTGTAAAGTTTAGCTTTGGGAAATGATTAGATATTAAAGTATGGACATTGAAAATACCACAATAATACATCATAATTATCAATAGAGTAATAAACAGCCAGATACATGAAATACAACCCATCCTTCCCATGACCTCTTTACAAAGTTGTCTTTCTGAAGCTTGTGCAATGTTTTATATATCTTCAGTGGCGGACTCAGGCTGTTTGAAGGACAGGGGCGAAAAGGAAAAAAGGGCATCTACTGCACAACATGGGACCCCATCAGTGCACATGGTCAAGTTTAGACCATTGGAAGTGCAACCAATAGGGCACATCCTCTAATTTTGCCACTCAAAAGGGCACTTTAGTGCGACGTTTTTCAACTGTGGGGGCACATGGTCAAGTTTTTGGAGGGCACATGGAGGGCATTTTTGCCACTCAAACGGGAGAGACGTTTTTCAACCGTGGGGGCACCAGGAGGGGCGGTCACCCCCCTGCCCCCCCCCCCCCTTCCTGAGTCCACCAGTGTATATCTTAATAAATGTTTCTCTTCATTCATCCAAAGATCCATTCCTCATTGTGGTGGACTAACATTCACAATTTCCTGCCACCATCTCCCCTATCTTCTCCATCAGCTCTACTGTTTCCGAGCTACTTTCCCTAGTAGTTAGAACATGATATCTGCCTCTACATTTCTCAACAAGCCATGTGAGGTCCCCATTCCTGAGGATATGCTGCTCTGTGCTCTCTCCTAATACTTCCCCCCATGTAAACAGCACCATGGTGCGTCGCCATGCATCCTCCCCAAGCGCCTCTATATGATATTCCACAGATCTCCTGTACTTCTGTGTGAACGAGAGATACGCTGGGATGACCAGTAGGAAGGCATGGGGACCACCTGGGTGGGACATTGACACACTATGTATGATGTTCTGACGTTGCTGCTGTGTTGCATCTGTGATGTCCGGTGGTCCGTCACGCCACTTCAGTCCCAGTGGTTCCAACACACTGACCTGCCTCCCGGCTATCTGTCCCCTCCACGGCCTGGTGGTGGGGGAACCCCCCGGGTCTGACGCCTCCTTGCCCAGGATGGTGAGGCTTGCTGGGTGACGGGAGGACCACGACTCCCCCAAGAGCACCAGCCTCAACTCAGGTCCTGGGACGTCTCTATTGTTTGTTTTATCTGGTCCTCCTGGACTGGAAGATAACTCGAAGTCTCTGGTGGTAACAGTCTTATCTAAATTACCCATATCCTGCTTCCCTTCCTTCTCCCTCTCCTCTTCTTCTTCCTTCCTTCCTTCACCCTCTCTCTCTTTGAAGTTCTCTTCCAGATCTTTCTCTCCTCCCTCTTCTCCCTCTTCTAGCTCCGGCGGTATTCTTTCAAACTCACGGTTACTGCTTAGGATGGCTGGCGAGGCTGATTCCATCTCCTGATCTGTTACGGCCCCCTGTCTCTCAGATCCCCCTCCCGGCATTTCCCTTCCAATCTCCTCCACCACCCCCCCGTTCTCCTGACACATGGTATGGGCGTCCTCTAAAGCCCCCCCTAGAGTGAGATCATCTATTCTTCTCTCTATGTCACATCCATCAGTTCCATGTATTCCATGGCTTCTTAGTCCATTAAACTCTTTGGTGCTCTCCATCACATGCTCTCCATTATTCAGACTTCCTCCTTCTGAACGGTTTACTTCGAGCTCTGTTTTCTTCCGCCTTTTACACCCTCCTCTCCTCTCTTGCTCAGGTGTTTGTCTTTCTTTTTGTTGCTCTCGATTATTCAGCTTTTGCATTCTTTCCGCTAAATCTCCCTCTCTTCTTTCCATATCATGCTGTTTCTCCATGTCTTGATTCTCTATTTCTTTTCTCCAATTCAGCAGCTCCTGCTCTCCATTCATTAGATTGTGTTCCCTATTTTCCAGCAACTGTATCCCATCTTTGAGATCTTCCTCCCTTCTTTCCAGATCTCGCACACTGTTCCTGACCTCTTTTTCATTATCACCCAATTGAAGCTCCCTGATTTCTAGGTCATGTCTCCGATTCTCCAGTTCTTCTTCTTGTCTTTGCTTGTGCTTCCTCTCGCCTATTTCAAAATTTCCTTTCCAGTTTTCTAGTTCTCGTTGTATTCTCTCTTTCTCCTTTAAAAATGACCCAATTTCTTCTCCTTTCCTTTTAATTTCCCCTTCGTATTCCTGTATCATGTTCATCATTTCCTCCTCCATTTTGGAAGTCAGTTTGTCAAGCTCTGTCCTTGTTTGTTCAATGGTTTTCTTCAATGCATGAATTTCTCTCTCCTTCTCCCGGTCATGTTGTTTTAAGTTGTTGAGCTGCTTGTCTTTCTCGTTCAGTGTTTCCATTGTTTCTCTGTCTCTTTTCTTCTCGTTCTCTGTGTGCCACTGTTGTGTTGCTATTATCTCACAGGCTTTTCGGTCGTTAGCTTCTTTCAGCTGCTCAATTTCTTTTCCACGGTTAGCACATCTTTCCTTCACTTCTTCAATCTTCTTTTCTTTGTCTTTAACTAATCGCTGTGCCCATGTTATTTCATTGTTTTTGTTTTCAATGATTTCTCTCAGCTTGTTCATTTCTTTCTCGTTACTCTTCTTTTGCTTATCTATCCATTCTGCCTCGCTGGTCTCAGTGAGCAGCTTCTTCTCTTCCATCTCTTTTACTTTTTCATCCAGTTTTCCTTCCAACTCTTTCTCTTGCTGTAGTTTCATCTTCTCCATCTCTTTCTCTTGTTCATTAAGTTTTCTCTCCATCTCTTTTTCTTTTTCGTTGAGATTCCTCTCCACCTCTTTCCCATGCCGTAGTTTCATCTCCTCAATCGCTTCCTCTTTTTCATTCAGTTTTCTCTCCATCTCTTTCTCTTTTTCATGCCGTTTTCTCTCCATCTGTTTCTCTTGTTCATGCAGTTTTCTCTCCATCTCTTTCTCTTTTTCATCCAGTTTTCTCTCCACCTCTTTCTCATGCTGTTTTTCCATTCCCACCCTCTCTTTCTCTTGTTCATGCAGTTGTCTCTCCATCTCTTTCTCTTGTTCATGCAGTTGTCTCTCCATCTCTTTCTCTTGTTCATGCAGTTTTCTCTCCATCTCTTTCTCTTGCTGTAGTTTCATCTTCTCCATCTCTTTCTCTTGTTCATGCAGTTTTCTCTCCATCTCTTTCTCTTGTTCATGCAGTTTTCTCTCCATCTCTTTCTCTTGCTGTAGTTTCATCTCCTCAATCGCTTCCTCTTTTTCATTCAGTTTTCTCTCCATCTCTTTCTCCTTTTCATCCAGTTTTCCTTCCATCTCTTTCTCGTGCTGTTGTTTCATCTCCTCCATCTCTTTCTCTTTTTCATTCAGTTTTCTCTTCATCTCCTTCTCTTGATCTCGTCTCAACTGGTCCAGCTCTTTCTCCTTTTCATCCAGTTTGTTCTCCATCTCTCTCTCATGCATTTCTTTCAACCCTTCCACTGTGTTATCTTGTTCATGCAGTTTTCTCTCCATCTCTTTCTCTTTTTCATGCAGTTTTCTCTCCATCTCTTTCTCTTGTTCATCCAGTTTTCTCTCCATCTCTTTCTCTTGTTCATGCAGTTTTCTCTCCATCTCTTTCTCTTGTTCATGCAGTTTTCTCTCCATCTCGTTCTCCTTTTCAATCAGTTTGTCTTCTACCTCTTTCTCTTGTTCATCCAGTTTTCTCTCCATCTCTTTCTCTTGTTCATCCAGTTTTCTCTCCATCTCTTTCTCAAGCAGTTTTTCCATTTCCACCCTCTCTTTCTCCTTTTCATCCAGTTGGTTCTCCATCTCTCTCTCATGCATTTCTTTCAACCCTTCCACTGTGTTCTCTTTTTCATGCAGTTGTCTCTCCATCTCTTTCTCTTTTTCATGCAGTTTTCTCTCCATCTCTTTCTCTTGCTGTAGTTTCATCTTCTCCATCTCTTTCTCTTTTTCATCTAGTTTTCTCTCTTTCTCTTTCTCCTTTTCAATCAGTTTTTCTTCTACCTCTTTCTCTTGTTCATGCAGTTTTCTCTCCATCTCTTTCTCCTTTTCATCCAGTTTTCTCTCCATCTCTTTCTTTTGCTGTTGTTTCATCTCCTCCATCTCTTTCTCTTTTTCATTCAGTTTTCTCTTCATCTCTTTCTCCTTTTCAATCAGTTTGTCTTCTACCTCTTTCTCTTGTTCATGAAGTTTTCTCTCCATCTCTTTCTCTTGTTCATGAAGTTTTCTCTCCATCTCTTTCTCTTGTTCATGCAGTTTTCCTTCCAACTCTTTCTCTTTCTGTAGTTTCATCTCCTCAATCGCTTCCTCTTTTTCATTCAGTTTTCTCTTCATCTCCTTTTCTTGATCTCGTCTCAACTGGTCCAGCTCTTTCTCCTTTTCATCCAGTTTGTTCTCCATCTCTCTCTCATGCATTTCTTTCAACCCTTCCACTGTGTTCTCTTTTTCATCCAGTTTTCTCTCCATCTCTTTCTCTTGCTGTAGTTTCATCTTCTCCATCTCTTTCTCTTGTTCATGCAGTTTTCTCTCCATCTCTTTCTCTTGTTCATTACGTTTTCTCTCCATCTCTTTCTCTTGTTCATGCAGTTTTCCTTCCAACTCTTTCTCTTTCTGTAGTTTCATCTCCTCCATCTCTTTCTCTTTTTCATGCAGTTTTCCCTCCATCTCTTTCTCTTTTTCATGCAGTTTTCCTTCCAACTCTTTCTCTTGCTGTTGTTTCATCTCCTCCATCTCTTTCTCTTTGTCTTGCAGTTTTGCCTCTACCTCTCTGTCACTCTGTAAAAGCAACTCCCCTTTTTCTTTCTCCAGCAGGTCTATCCTGTATTGTAATTCCTCTACTTCCTTTCTCCATCCTTGTTGCTTTCCTCTCATCTTTTCCTCCTTCTCTTTTCTCTCTCGTTCGCTCCCCACAATCACACGCTCAAGTTCGAGCAGCTTCAGTTGCTGCTCATCAATCCTCTCTTCCAGCTCTTCGATCTCAATCTCTTTCTCCTCCAGTTTGATGACCCCTTCCTCTCGCTCTCTGATTCTCTGATGAAGCGTAGCCAGGACCCTGTCATTCTCTGCACTCAAATCCTGAATCTGAATCTCCTTATCCTCTGTCAGCCACCTCATCCTCTCCTCCAGTTCGCCCATTTCATTCTTCCTGCCGCCATCGTTCCTTTTCTCCTCCTCCTCCTCTTCCTCTTTCTCAGCGTCCGCCGCCTTCCCCGACGATTTCACTTTCTTCTTCCTCTCAAAGAACCACCTGATGCTCTTCTCCTCTCTCTCCCTCATCTTCTTTAGTTCCGAGTCCTGGCGCAGCATCTTGTCACTGACGTCTTTCAGTCGCTGGTTGGATTTGTCGTTCTTCTGTCTGCTGAGGTCACTCACCTCTTGCACCAGGGCTGAGAAGGCCTCACACCTGTTCCCCGCCACCATCTTATCTATCTTCTCCAAGAGCCCTGTCACCTGGGCGGCGTCTCCACCTCCACCTCCGCCTCCACCTCCATCCATACTGCTGACGACGTGGTACCTGTTCCCACACTTCTCCACCAGCCACTGGAGGTCCCTACCCCCGCTTTGGATGTGCTGCTCGATGCCCACCCCCTCCCTCAGCTGATCCCCGTGGGTGAACAACAGGATCGTATGCCTCCAGACTCCATCTCCCAGGAGCCCCAGCAGGTGCTCCCTGACAGGGCCGGCGCTGACCAGGGTGTCCACCCTCAGGGTCAGGAGCAGGGCGTGGGGCCCTGGCGGACACAGCGCCACGCCGGCTAGCAGCTCCCTCTTCACCCTCTCTGGGGTCGGCCCCGCCGCTCCGCATTCCCACCCTGGAGTGTCCACCACGGTCACCAGCCTCGTGGCCACCTCCGCCTGCCCGCGGGCACACTCCTCGGTCACGCTCCCCGTTTGGAAGAACCCTAACCCGCCTCCCCCCGCTCCCAGGATGGTGTTCCCTGCAGAGCTCTTCCCGGTCTCTCTCTCCCCCAGTAGGACCAGTCTCAGCTCGGGGAGACGACGGGAACCCTTGGAGAAGGGCTGCTTCCCATCCCACTCTGATGACGCGTGGGAGCCGTCGTCTGTCATGGAGAAAGGATACATATGTTACGGTACATGTGGGAAGACGGTACATGTGGGAAAACTAGGGTTAGGGTTAGGTGCTAGGGTGACTTGGTACATGCTGGCATGTCTAACCCTAACCCTAATCCTATCCATATCCCTAACCCTACCCCTAACCCTAACCTTAACCGTAGCACCCTAGTACCAAACCCTAACCCTAGTTTTCCCACATATACCGTGTTCCCACATGTACCGTAACACATACATCGCTTCAGAATGATCTTACTTAGCTAGTATTTGAGTATGCAGAGTAACAGATTAACATATGAATATATATTATTTTATTTTTTACAAATGAACTATTGTTGCTAGTTCCTATGGGACTGTTTTAATCAATAATGCAGTAACATTAAATGTAGGGAGGTTATGCTCACATGCTGGTTTAACAGTTAACAGTTAACATTACCGGTAAGTTACCTCTATACTTAATTAATGTGTGTATGTGTGTGTGTGTGTGTGTCTCTGTCTGTGTGTGTGTGTGTGTGTGTGTGTCTCTCTGTCTGTGTGTGTGTGTGTGTCTCTGTCTGTGTGTGTGTGTGTGTGTGTCTCTGTCTGTGTGTGTGTGTGTGTGTGTGTGTGTGTGTAACAACACGAGTAACATTGTAGTTACTCTAGTAACAACATCGTATCAACTCACTCATGAGGGCAGCTCTGATGGTCCCCCTCTGCGTCAGCCCCTCCATGTGTCTCTGCTTCTTCCTGCGTTCTCTCGCCCTCCTCCTCCCGTCCGCCTCCAGGCCCAGGACGACCGGATCCGGCCCGAAATGATGTCCTCCGGCCACCGTCCCCTCCACCATCTCCTCCATCTTCGCCATCAGATCCCTGACTTGCGCGCCGTCGCCCCGGCTCCTGTTATCCAGGACGTGGTACCTGTTCCCGCACCTCTGGAGGAGCCTCTGGAGCGCTGCCCCGCCTGTCAGGATCCTCTGCTCCATGGGTGCCAGACCCGGCTCGTCCCCCCCCGTAATGAACAGCACGATGGTATGGTCCCACACCGCCTCCCCCAGGGGCTCCAGGTGCTCGTCTATCTGGCCGGTGTAGGCCTCCGTCACCGAGGCGCAGGAGCGTACCACCAGCAGCACGGCGTGGGGTCCGGGGGGGCACAGGGACACGCTGCGTCGGGTCTCTCTGCGGACCCATCCGGGGGTGCTGTTGAGCGGGTAGTACCACTCCCACCCGGGGGTGTCGACCACTGTGACGCGTCTCCCCGACACGTCCGCCCTCCTCTTCACGCACTCCTCCGTCGGCCTGCCACTCTCGAACCAGTTCACCCCTCCCAGGATGGTGTTGGCCGCCGAGCTCTTCCCTGCTCCTTTCCTCCCCAGCAGGACGAGCCTCAGCTCTGGGATAGGGGCGGCGTTCGGTGAGGTACTACTCACCTCTTTTACCTCGACAGCTTGCATGATAGTCTCGTCTGTAAAACAAGACAATAGGACTTCCTCAGTGTGACCACCAAACACTAACTGACATGAGGCAGAAGAAGTGTACCCATGAAATCAATCAATGAGGACATTTACCAATGACTTCACTATCTATTCCACCAGATTTGAGCCGATCGATGATCAAAAATAAGCTCTCTATACATTCTTCAGTCACGATATTGTGTTTCACATAATCATCTTTCATGTCAAAACTCTGCAATCGTAGGAAACTCACCACCAGTTGACAACGGGAAAGGAGGCCCCACCAGCTCATCCTCTGTCTCCATCTCTTCTCTTTTCTTCCCCCCAACGTTTCCTCTTCCTCCTTCCTCTTTTTTTGCGATTGCGATATCTCTCACATCAGCTGTTGTCATGAGTAAGTCTTGCACAGTGACACAGTGACACGACAAAACTCTCTAAAGCCTCTGCAGAGAGCGCATGAAGGGCAACGTACTGTACTGTTTAGACAACACAGCAGCGGAACACACAATGAGGAACTCTTCTCCCATCACGTGACCAACCTGTGGTTTTTCAGACACATTCTACACACTCATTCTAGAACACAGGAAGTAAAGAGCGGGTGCCGATGCCGGCGTCTTGCCGTCTTGTTCAGTTAGACCTCAGTGGGCTGAGGGCGAGGAGATCGAGCTAAAGCGGCTTTGTGGTCAAGTGCTGCTACTGGCAAGCTGATGCAGAAGTGTTAATGCATGCTTGTGTTATTACACGTTTGGACTATTGTAACAATCTCCTTTCTGGTCTTCTGAAGAAAGCTATTGGCCAGCTGCAATTAGTCCAAAATGCAGCAGCGAGAGTTTAAACCAAAACAAGCAGACGAGCTCATATAACTCCTATTTTAGAGACTCTACACTGGCTTCCTGTTAAGTTCAGAATAGATTTCAAGATCCTTCTGCTTATTTGGCATAGCACCAGAATATTTGAAAGACCTTTTGCTGAGCATATCAGCCCAATAGAGCTCTCAGGTCTTCTGACGCTGGTTTTCTCTGTGTACCACATGTACAAAAGAAGAGATTTGGTGAGGCTGCATTCTCATTTTATGCACCCAAATTGTGGAATGCGCTGCCAGTTTACATTAGGGATGCAACCTCAGCAAATATGTTCAAGTCAAGACTAAAAACCCATCCTTTTAATATTGCATTTAAATTACAAAATAATTAAATTAAGATTATATAATGATTAAAGCACTTTGAGCTGCAACGTTTGCAGGAAAAGCGCTATACAAATAAAGTTATTATTATTATTATTATTATTATTATTATTACTGTGCTGCTCTGTAGTTCAGGTTTATTTGCCATATATAACAGGTGCATTGGAATTCTTGGTCCCTGCTTCTCCTCTCCACGTTTCTTTATCCTAGTTAGACATCTTTGAAACAAAATACAGCCAAGTTGGATTTTTTTTTTATATATACTAAAACATGCTAAAATATACAACCAAGTAAAGAAATGGTGCTATGAACAAAGTCATAGTCAGTGTGCAAGATCAGTTTTTAAGAATGCAATGTCCTTGCTAAGTATGCAAGTGTTAAGGCCAATGCACACGGCGTGCGATTTTGTCGCACGACAACATTCGATTCTCAATTCACACCAATGAATGAATGAATATGAATGGAGAATCGAATGTTGTCGTGCGACAATATCGCATCGCACGGCGTGTGCATTGTCTCATTCAAAACAATGGAATCGAATTCGGCGGGGCGACAAAATCGGGGCCTTAAGTGTGCAAGGCAGAATAGCTCACCCTGCTCTGTGGTGACATGGGTGTCACAATTCTCTATCACTTCCTCTCACCATGGACACAGGGTTAATTGGATTGTTTTCTGCCGGGCTGTAACACACTTGATTACTATTGATGTTGAAGAATGATACCTTTATGTACTGTGTGCTCTATGCACTATAGGGAGAATTTAAGTAAGATTACTCTGTAAGCTTTTTAAAATAATATTAGGACATCGTTTGTGACATGCTTGTGTAGACTGTATACCCCACACGCATGTTTGATTCCATTCCTCATTTCGTGAGTTTAGAATGATAAGGTTCTATCTCCGTTTAGGGCAGTTCAGAGATATTGAGCGTCAAAGTTTTTACATTCCATTATGTTTTGTG
>NC_137687.1:3646140-3656140 GCF_963989245.1 Nansenia antarctica
GAATGATAAGGTTCTATCTCCGTTTAGAATTATAAGGTTCTATCTCCGTTTAGAATTATAAGGTTCTATCTCCGTTTAGGGTATTTCAGAGATATTGAGCGTCAAAGTTTTTACATTCCATTATGTTCTGTGAGATGGAACCTTTGTATTTTATGAATGACTAACTCAAAAATGTCAACATTTTAAGAATAACACCACACAGGCATTAATAAACACCTAATGGATCAGATTATGTGAAAAACTCAATTTTGACAAAAATGGAGATAGAACCTTATAATTCTAACGTCACGAAAAGTCTGCTGACCCTGTCTGTCTCCAGGACTGTGGGTTAAGTCTCTAATGTCCTCTCCTCCTGCCACCAGCGTACTTGGACATCTATGAGGTCCGCATGTTGCGGAGGCCGGACGAGGTCAACAAGATGCAGCACAACACCTACCTGTACGCCAGCGATCACCTCATCGTCCGCAGAGGACAGGAGTTCCAGGTCACCATGGTCTTCAACCGCGCCTACAAACCTGGAGAGGACAACTTCGCTTTGGAGTTTGCCATTGGTAAGCCAAGCTTACTGACTACAGGGACTACAGAGAAAGTACCTGCTTACCTTTCAACTTACTATTGTTGAACACTCCATACCTTAGCTTCAAGGCTAAAGTCATAGATGTTTAGACAGTGTTTATGTATGACAGTAGCTATATGTTGTAACTTTCTCACTATAAAGTCCCTTTTCTTGGTCGCTCTTGGTCTCCTTTCTCTCGCACCTTTGCCTCACTTCCTCTTTCCAGTCGCTCAACAGCTCCACTATGTACAGGGTTCCCACACCTTCTGAAACATCAAATTCAAGCACCTTTCAAGGACTTTCAAGACTCAATTCCCTCAAATTCAAGGACCCAACACGGCATGGTTTGAGACAGATCTAGATGAGAATTTATATAATAGGAACTATCCGCTCACAGACAACAATTAAAAAGAGAGGCTTGAATGTGTGAACACTAGATGGTCTCTTGCCTTCTCTACCACAGCACAGAAAAAACAATATATTGTGAAATATGTGTAAAGTTAAGCAATACAGAGACTTATTTACTAGTTGACGAGCTTTTTTGAATATATCTTTTTTTTTGAGAGAGAGAGAGAGAGAGAGAGAGAGAGAGAGAGAGAGAGAGGGAGAGAGAGGGGAATTCAAGCACTTTCAATGACCCATGTTTATTTTCAAAAACTTTGAAGACCTTGGTTTAGTTTTCTCAAATTCACAAACCTTCGAGGATTTCAAGGACCCGTGGGAACCCTGTATGTATATGTACATATATATGTATATATCAGTGGTGTGCCGTCAGGGCCAGCAAGGCCTTCTCTGCTGGCCTAAACATCATCAGAACAGTGGTGTGCCGTCAGGGCCAGCAAGGCCTTCTCTGCTGGCCTAAACATCATCAGAATATACATTTTATTTAATATATTTTTTACACAAATATGTATTAATGATTCCCCATAGTCTATTCTCTTCATTTCATAGCTTTCCTCTTGGTTGCGCTGCTTCCAGTCTCCAATTGAGATTTGGAGGGCTGGCCTTTATGTTAGAGCTTTTATCCAATCAAAATGTGTTGCTAGGGGGCTCCCAAATCTGCCCGCCTTCACAACAGACGGTGCCGCGAATTCGACCTGTAACTTTACGTTGGAACGAGAAAACCTGTGGCGTTCCTAGTAAACCTACGTAGATGCGAGCAAAATCAACAACGGCGCCTGCTGGAAGGCTCAATCTGATGTCAGCACCCAGCACGTCTTTTGATTGGATACGCACTATTGAGATGCGTAGCAAGGTAATTTGCGTATCTTTATACCGTCTGCAATCAGCTACAATGGCGGAAGGGGGAGAAGAGGCAGATGTGGTGGCAGATCTTAAAACAACGCCATTTTCTAGAAGAACTTTCCAGGAAAAGATAGACATTATCAGAGAACGGCCAACCCCGACTCTTGCGAGCCTTTCTCAGCGGGGAAAAGGGTTTGTCCGGCACTTTCAGATCGCTAACTACGAGCGGTACCCCTGGCTCACAGGCTCCGAAAGGCACTGCAAATTGTACTGCTGGCAATGCCTGCTATTTGCAACAGATCGATCGGGTGTTTGGAGCCACACTGGTTTTGCAAACTTGAGTTGTCTAACCAAGGGAGCAACGAGACACCAAAGCACGGCTGGGCACTTACAAGCAACGGTGCTTTTGAACACCTTTGGGGACACTCGAGTGGATTTACAGCTCAACAGACTGTACAACAGAGTAATTGAAGTATTCCTGAGGAAAGAAAGGAGGATGGATTTTGTTTTCAAATGAAGTTGTTTTGGTGAGTACAAAGCATTTTATTTTTTATTTTATTTGTATATATTTTTGTCATTTTATTTCGTTATTTCATTTTATTTTCGTTTCAATATTAACGAATTAATATATAGGTAATTAAAATTCATTTTATTTTCGTTTCAATATTAACGAATTAATATATAGGTAATTAAAATGACAAATATAGGCTTATAAAATAAATGTTTGATGCGTCTGTTGCAGGTTGCAAGAGATGTGGAGATTACGTGGGTGGCGCACGTGAATCAGCTGTGCAGTAAAAGTACTCAAGGAGACTTGTTGAATTGTTTTGTCACGTTTCTTGACGATAAAAGTGCCTTTTATTTAAAAGTTTTGACAGTATCCAAGCGAAGCGATCTTAAAGATCACACTCTTCATTGTAAATGCGGATTTATTGATTAAAAATGCTTCGGAAATATTAATATAACTCTGTTGTACTTGTCTGATTATGTTAAGGTGATGCAACGCCCGGTTATACTGTGTTTCTGTCTAGTTTCTAGAGCCATGGCGTCATAATGATGGTATTAAGAGGTAGAATAATTCAGGTAGGACTGTGTCGGACATCACTGAAGGCCTAGGTGTGAAATGCACCGCCCGCCACTGGTATATATGTATATACGTATGTGCAAAGTATAATCAAAACACAACAGTAAAAACTCTCTGTCACCATGTCATAGTACACACATGAATATAAAGTCAAATACACATTGAGATTTTATGTCGCTCTCATAATATTATTTGCATTCTTTCATATAAGTTCATGACTGCAATTCTCCTCTTTGGCCACCAGGGAGCAGTCCTCAGTACAGTAAGGGCACCTACGTTCCTGTGTTCCCCACCAAGGACAAGCAGAGCCCCTGGACTGGCAAGGTCCTGGAGAGTGTCGATAACACGGTCACCATGGGGATCACCCCCACGGCAGACTGCATCGTGGGAAAGTACAGCTTGTACGTGGCGGTGGTGACGCCGTTCGGCGTCCGCAGGACGAGGAAAGACCCCAGCAGAGATGTCTACATCCTCTTCAACCCCTGGGTGTCAGGTCTGCTCCATTGATGACCGCTTTTGACAGATAACCTACAGCTATGTATGCCTTTAGTCAGCAAAATATGTCATCCCCGCCCCCAATATCTTCCAAAATATTGATATCAACCCCAATATCTTTAGATATTGTACCCTAAGTGTCACATTTAATGTGTAACTGTAACTGTTACAATTCTTATAATTATAACTGTCGTGGTGTCACATCCTGGGTTCTAGTTGTGTGATTTCCTGGTTTGCCCTTTGACCTTTGACCGTTGAACTCTGACCTATGGGCTGAGGATGTTGTGTGTTGTTTCCCCCCTGGCAGCTGACGCGGTGTTCCTGGACGACGCGGAGGAGAGAGACGAGTGCATCCTGAACGAGGAGGGCATCATCTACCACGGGTCATACGACGACGTGTCTGAGAGGCCCTGGAACTTTGGGCAGGTAAAAGAAAACCTGTTATTATGACAGGGGAGGGGGAAAGCACACCACTATCACCCATTATTTCATATCATATTATTTACATGACAATACATTACTTAATACACAACGTCTTTTGACTATATATGGTGGGGCGGCTGTGGTTCAGGAGGTAGAGTCGCCGTCTAATCATCACAAGGTTGGCAGATCAGCGGTTTGAGCCCCGGCTGGCCACATGTCGAAGTGTCCTTGGGCAAGACACTGAACCCCAAAATTGCTCTCAGTGAGCGGGCCGGCGCCTTGCATGGCAGCTTGCCGCCATTGGTGTGTGAATGTGTATGTGAATGGGTGAATGAGAGGCCGTTGTAAAGCGCTTTGGAGCAGTTTTGGAGCAGCAAAAAAGGCGCTATATACTGTATATATGTCCATTTACCATTTACCATATGTTTGCTTTCATGTTGCAGTTTGACTACGGGGTCCTGGATGCCTGCTTGTACATCATGGACAAAGCTGCCATGCCCATGACCAACAGGACAGACCCCATCAAAGTGGCTAGGAAGGCCTCTGCCATGGTGAGGAGGGCCTAAACAGTCCAGTGCTTTTAGGAATAAATCAAGTACTCTTCTTCTTTCTTCTTCTTCGGCGTATGGGTTGTTGTTTCCTCTCCACTCCACCAGGCTCGGGGCCGAGGGGCAGCTACCCTTTTACCACCCCGAGACCTGGTTGAGGGGCTCACCTGGGCTATATTTCTGGACACCCCTCCTCTTCTTCTTTTAAACATATTTACCGAAAGCCGTTCCATTATAGAATATCTACGTCTCATAACATACCTATCGACCTATCACAGGAGTCCCTCACAGTTCGAACCAAATGATTCTGTGATGTGATTGGAAGACAGTCTGTGATGCTCCTGTTTGTGATTGGACCCTTCTGTGATGTATCCCGTTGTGATTGGACACTTCTGTGTTGGTATTCCGTTGTGATTGGACACTTCTGTGATGGTATCCCATTGTGATTGGACCACCCAGATGAACTCTCGTGACGACGAGGGGGTGCTGGTGGGGAACTGGAGCGGTGACTACACCTACGGGGTGGCCCCCACCTCCTGGACCAGCAGCTCGGAGATCCTCCTCAACTACTCCAGCAGCAAGAGGCCCGTCTGCTATGCCCAGTGCTGGGTCTACGCCGCCGTGTTCAACACCTGTGAGACACCAGAAAAATGCTATTTTCACAGAGAGTTCCAGAGTGTTAGGAGGCAGAGAGTTCCAGAGTGTTAGGAGACAGAGAGTTCCAGAGTGTTAGGAGACAGAGAGTTCCAGAGTGTTAGGAGACAGAGAGTTCCAGAGTGTTAGGAGACAGAGTTCCAGAGGCGGGGAGCAGAACGGCTGAAGGCTCTAGACCCCATAGTAGTTAGGTGGGCAGAAGGGATGACAACTCTCCAGCCAATGTGGTGTCAGATTCCGATTCCGATTCCGATTCCGATTCAGATTCAGATAACGTTTATTGCCATTATGCTTGACACATATAGGAATTTGCTTTGGCATTTCAGTAAGTGCGTTTATACTTTTTTCACGTGTATACAAAAACAGATGCAAAAAACAACAGGACAACACAGGACAGACAACAGTGCATTGGATAGTGCTTCATATATAAAGTGCAGTGCAGAGTTTTTACAGTGAGTCCAGTGCATATTCAGTCCTGGGCAGACTTGGGGGCGGGGGGGAGGGGGAAGCCAGTCACCTTTATTAGAGTGTGGGGTAGGAGCCCATTGGGGTAGGAGGATATCTGTGGATTTCTGTGTCAGAGTAGTAGTGGCTCTATGACTGTTCACTTGTAACTGTTTGAATCAATATTTAATGCTGTTTGGATAGTTTCTTTAGGTTTCTTTGATATTTTGATATTCTTTGATGTTTCTGTCATAAGTATTTGCTGACAAAGCGGTCGGTTCCCTTTCCCTCCCCAGTCCTGCGCTGCCTGGGTATCCCAGCGAGGGTCGTCACCAACTTCTACTCCGCCCACGACAACGACGGCAACCTAAAGACTGACATCATTCTGGACGACAACGGCAGAGTGGACCGGAACCGCACCACTGACTCCATCTGGTATAGAACGACTGAAATCAGTTCATACAATGATTTAATGACAATGCTTGACGTTAGAATTATAAGGTTCTATCTCCATTTTTGTCAAAATTTAGTTTTTTACATAATCTGATCCATTAGGTGTTTATTAATGCCTGTGTGGTGTTATTTTTAAAATGTTGAACTTTTTTTGTTAGTAATTAATCAAATACAAAGGTTCCATCTCACAAAACATAATGGAATGTAAAAACTTTGACGCTCAATATCTCTGAACTGCCCTAAACAGAGATAGAACCTTATCATTCTAAGCTCACGAGTTCATAGAATGATTTAATGACAATGGTTCAAAATGGCTTTGTGAGAGATCCTCTGTGCTCTTCTTCATGTGATTGCTTGGTTCCGTTGCCATAGGAACTACCATTGCTGGAACGAGTGCTACATGACCAGGCCGGACCTCCCTGCGGGGTTCGGAGGCTGGCAGGTTGTGGACGCCACGCCCCAGGAAACCAGCGATGGTGAGGATATCCTGCACACACACACACACACACACACACACACACACACGCACACACACACACACACACACACACACGCACATACACGTGTCTGCACGCGTTCACATGCGCACACACACAAACACACACACACACACGCACGCACACACACACACACACACACACACACACACATGTGTCTGCACGCGTTCACATGCACACACACAAACACACACACACACACACACGTGTCTTCACGCGTTCACATGCACACACACAAACACACACACGCACACACACACACACACACACACAAACACACAAACACACACACACACATACAGTACACGTGTCTGCACGCGTTCACATGCACACACACACACACACACACACACGTGTCTGCACATGTTCACATGCACACACACACACCCACACACACACACACGTGTCTGCACATGTTCACATGCACACCCACACACACACACCCACACAAATGCACACCCACAAACACACACCTTTTTGTGTGACTGTTAACTGCCATAACCAAGTTATGATCCAACCAGGGATGTACAGGTGTGGCCCTGCGTCGGTCCAGGCCATCAAGCACGGACAGATCTGCTACCAATTCGACGCCCCTTTTGTGTTCGCTGAGGTAAACGCCGCGAGTCACTTCGTCAAGTCAAATAAATGATTGAAATT
Source organism: Nansenia antarctica (assembly GCF_963989245.1). Classification (NCBI taxonomy): domain Eukaryota; kingdom Metazoa; phylum Chordata; class Actinopteri; order Argentiniformes; family Microstomatidae; genus Nansenia; species Nansenia antarctica. Next base: position 3,653,197 of record NC_137687.1, read on the forward strand.
CATAGATTGATAATTCTACTATCATAGACTAAAGGTCTTTAGTTAAGATAAGTAACTGAGTAGGTATTACGGTGCAATAGCATTCATGTCAGGATGGCCGAGCGGTCTAAGGCGCCAGACTCAAGGTTCAGTCCTTCCATACAAATGGGTATTCTGGTCTCCGTATGGAGGCGCGGGTTCAAATCCCGCTTCTGACATACCTTTTTGATTATAAGTCGCTTTGGAATAAGGCGTCTGCTAAATGCCAAAAATGTAAATGTAAATGTAAACTAATTACCGGTATTCTTGTAAAAGTTTCGGTCCCCCTCTCCCTATCCCTGTAGTAGTATGTTGGTATGATGATGGACTAGTTACCAGTTTTGGTGATCCAGTCGCCCTTCCTCTCCCTGCAGGTGAACAGTGACGTGGTGTTCTACTCCCGGGGGAGAGACGGGACTCTGGAGCAGGTCAAAATCAACCCCAGCCACGTGGGGCGCATGGTGCTGACCAAGGCCCCCAATCAGGAGACACGCCGTGACATCACCGACCTATACAAGTTCCCAGAGGGTAGGGGAGTTGATATGATGGTTTCCTGATGATGGGTGGTGGCCGAGATCGTTGGTACCCAAAAGTAATTAAAGACTAGCTCACGGTAGACAATTAAGATACAAGTTTATTACGACGTCGGGTGTGCTCAGTCACAGGGAGACAGAACGCACACAGTATGTTGTTCACAGTGCCTCTTATAGGCGATAGTTGATGATCAAGCAAACATACAAATCATAACCATTGACAAGGCTCCGTTGAGTCTACCTTAATCCGGAAGGGTCCTCCCAACTTTCTAACTCCTCTCCATAAGGAGATGACCTATTGACCCATGTTCTATACTGGTCACCAGTCAAGTTACATGCTGCAAGGTAGATGGCAAAGCATGAGACAGAGAGCGTGAACCCGTGTTTGGCTGAGTGTCACAACTTGATTATGATTACAGATGAGTTTATACAGAGCATTTAAAGTTTACAAGTGCACAATGAAAAAAGCATCCTATCAGGAGTGTTAGAGAGCAAAGGAAGAAAGACATGAAGCAAAACATTTGGCTTCATCACGGCCTAGGTCCAGGGATTATATAATGAGCATTATGGATGCAGAATTGTATTAACAGGATGCTGAGCTACTGACTGCAAAAATCAGTGTCATTGTGAAGTAAAAACAGATTGACGTAGCTCTTTTCATCATGTGCTTTTTTTCCTTTCACAGTTTTTTCGTGTCATTATCTTCCCCCGAATGTAATCTGTAATCCGAATGTTAAGACATGAATATCTTCTTCACAACTCATTATTTCTAATGTCGTCTGGTTAGACTGACAGACTCATTATGAGAAGTCACAGTATGGTGGACCTATCCTGACATGGGACCACTTGATATCTTTTGGGACCCACTCTACCGCAAACAGTAGCTATTGCATCCTCACACACAAGCTCACACTCCATCCTGGATCCTCTGTATTGCTGTATAACACATGTGACCTGGCCACCAAAACCCCCGATGTATAAACCCCACCGAAAAGCAACAATTCCATGCTCTCTGTGAGGCTATTTCAACAGTGGAGGAGTGATTTGATTACCTTCTCAACACGGTAGAGTCAGAGTCACTACCCATCTTCCGTCGTAGACTGAAGACCCATCTCTTCAGGTTACACCTTAACTGCTCCTCCTGAGACATCTTCTGCCCCTCAGCACTATGTCTCCTAAAGACACCCGCTTTCCCCTCTACTGTGTCCCTAAAAACTTCTATTGCCCCCCTTGTACTGTTTCTCTGTTTCTCCAGTGAAAAAAAAAAAAAAAAAAAAAAAAAAAGTGATAGGAGAAGGTTTTTCAAAGGCCCCGGGCCTGAGCTGGATTACTCTTCCTGCTACGACTGGTGGATTGATGATTCACATGCTTAGTATTCTCCCTTTCTTCTTCTGTGGTCCTTCACACCCTTCGCAGGTAGTGCAGAGGAGCGTACCGTGTTGGAGAAGGCCGAGGAGTACGGCTGTCACCGTGAGAAGACCACCACCACCCGTGAGGAAGACGTGGACTTGGACATCCTCCCCACGGAGGTGAGGGTGGGCGACGACTTCACGCTGACTCTGGTCTTCGGCAACAAGAGTGGACAGCGCCGCACCATGGACATGTACGTCAGCGGCAACGTGGTGTATTACACCGGAGTCACCAGCTCGGAGTTCCTGTTCAAGACCCCCAGAGTGACCCTGGACCCCAAGAAATGTGAGTCAGTGGAAGGATGGTAGGGTGTGTGTGTGTATTCAATTCAATTCAATTCAATTCAATTCAATTCAATTCAATTCAATTCAATTCAATTCAATTCAATTCAATTCAACTTTATTCGCCGTGTGCAGTGCACTAGGAACATGACTTGGTATTCTACCATACTGAACAAGCTACAGTACATACAACAGCAAGATGACAACACGACAATACTCAAGACAAAATATACAGTACCAATATGAGTGAATATTATGAATAAATACTGTACAACTAAGTGCAAGAACATGTAAAGTGCAAGGTACAATGATCTTAATGTATGTGTGCATGTGTGTGTGTGTGTTTAAGAGAGATACATTATATATGCTCAAACATCCCTAGTAGAGGTAATTCAGTTCATTTTTCTGTTACTTTGACTAAACAAAAGCAGCATACGTATAATGAAAGTGAAAAGCTAACTTGAGGACACACACATTCACATTCTCCTAACCCCTGTGTTGTTTCTGCAGCGGAGAAAGAGGTGATTGTTGTGCAGGCGAAGAACTACATGGGTAAGCTGGTGGAGCAGGCCAACCTCCACTTCATCGTGACGGGGAAAGTCAAGGAGACGGGCCAGATCGTCACGGCGATGAAAGTCATCCCCCTGCACACCCCTGAACTCTCTGTCCAGGTCAGAGGTCAACCGATCATGTGCTTACCCA
>NC_137687.1:3658640-3666140 GCF_963989245.1 Nansenia antarctica
TCCTCTTTCATTCTTTCTTTCCCTTTCTGTGAGGAGTCTATTGCAGGGTATCCGCGGTGTCTTGAAAAGTATTAAAAGTTGATGAATCAATTTTGGGAAAATTGGGGGAAAATAATAATAATCAAGACCCTTAATAAGTATTAAAAAGTCGTATCACGATTTTATGAGGTCTTGAATTGTGTAGGTATTTTTCTGAATTAGACTCTGTCCAAAGAGTTTGAGTTCTAAAAACTTTTAGTAAAAGTTATTAGTTTTATTAAAAAACAAAGATGAACCGGAAATTCTGTTGTATGATAGTGGTGTAGTCTATTGCAAACTAAAACTGTTAAGTTAAAGGTGTCACTGATGTAAACGGTTACAGCTCCAAGTGGCGGTGAGGTCTGGAAAAATATTGACAAGGTCTTTAAAAAGTCTTAGAAAAAAGTCTGAAATTAACCTCAAGATTCCTGTATATACCCTGAGTAGGTAACATAGACACGGCTGTTCTAGTGTCAACTGTCACTTAGATCCAACTGTCACTTTCAAATTAACCTCAAGATTCCTGTATATACCCTGATTAAGTATTTTCACATTTCCACTGCATGTTGCTGTTGTGGCGTGTACCTCTGTGCACCAGGGGAGGCTGGTGGAGGTCCTCCGATCTTTCTACCTCCACCGCTGTACACCTGTCACAACTGATACTTAACTGTGTACAATTCTACAGACTACAGACAGCTTTCCATTCACTCACTCATTCATGATGTTCTCTGTGCTTTGATGATAATTTTTTGTATGTAATCACTAATCATCGTTGGTCAAAGCATTGCTCAGTTTCATTCTCCACACTGCTCGTTGAGTCTTGACTCAGGGACAGTATACAATTTGATGGGGTGGGAGTCTTTCTTGGGGAATACTTTTGCACATTTGTTTTTGGGGGCAGAGCAGTAGATTCCCATTTGATAGAAATTGATATTAATTATGGTCGAGGGTATTGATCTCTGAGAATAGTTCAGGTAAAGAGGTCTCTCGTCTCTGCGTTGTGTCATTCCAACCATTCAATGTAAAATAGCCCCCCCAACAATACGGTTTTCAGCTTCAATGATAGATCCTCAAACACGGGTTGCTGGGTCCTCAGGAGAATAGATTTATTACAGAATTGCTGCATATAAGATACAATGCACATTCTCTCTCTCATTCCAGCTCGCAACAAACTCCAACCCAAGAACAAGATCTTTTCACACAGACAGAAGCATATAAGACACCCATCTCACAGTTGTTGACATCCCCCATCAGACCATCCTGCAGCTGGCGTCTGAAAACATTGATAAACTGTCTCTGGATCAGTCTGGTAAACAGCCCTCGATTTGTGAGACTCATTTTCACCTTCTGTAATAAATCTAATCTAAACACAGTGGATAATATAATATATTGTGATACAAAATATTGTTCAAATCCTTCACATTGTCTATACTGTATGTAATACAAATATGGAACTTTGTTACCCTTTCTTGGGAGTCAGAATGTATAAATATTAACATGGAGCCCTTGTTATGATTTGATGTAGCCTACAGTAGTTGTTTGTTTCATCACTTCATAGACCTCATCATATATACAGTATATACAGTATACATATATACAGGGTTCTCACACCTTCTGAAACATCAAATTCAAGCACTTTTCAAGGACTTTCAAGACTCAATTCCCTTAAATTCAAGGACCCAACACGGCATAGTTTGAGACAGATCTAGATGAGAATTGATATCATAGGAACTCTCCGCTCACAGACAACAATTAAAAAGAGAGGCTTTTGAATGTGTGAACACTAGATGGTCTCTTGCCTTCTCTACCACAGCATAGCAAAACAATATATTGTGAAATATGTGTAAAGTTAAGCAATACAGAGACTTATTTACTAGTTGACGAGCTAAGTAAAACATTTTTTTATATAGATATTTCTTTTAGAGAGAGAGAGAGAGAGAGAGAGAAAGAGAGAGAGAGAGAGAGAAAGAGAGAGAGAGAGAGAGAGAGAGAGAGAGAGAGAGAGAGAGAGAGAGAGAGAGAGAGAGAGAGAGAGAGAGAGAGAGAGAGAGAGAGAGAGAGAGAGAGAGAGGGGAATTCAAGCACTTTCAATGACCCATGTCTATTTTCACAAACTTTCAAGGATTTCAAGGACCCACCCGTGGGAACCTTGATACATATATATATATATATATATATATATATGACAGCTTTCTATTGTCCAACCCCAAGAGGACCTCTGCTCACAGAACTGAACTGAAAGCTGACCCTAACCCATGACTGCCTTCTGCTACACACGTGAACACACACACTGTTCTACACACACACACACACACACACACACACACACACACACACACACACACACACACACACACACACGGGTGGGGGTGAGCTATCATGAGCACATGATTATTGCTTACATATATAAATAGTGAAGTAGCAGTGGTTCTTCTGGAGACATCAGCGGTCAACAGTCAACCACTGGACATCATGAAGCTCTCTCTCCTGCTCTCGCTGCTGGCCGCCAACATCCTCCTCAACGACGGTAAAGCCACAACATCATGAGTACTACAGGCACTCTATGGAAAGATGTGTTTACTGTTTCCACACAGCAGCTAGAAACACCTAAAAAGCCCTAAAAAAAAGCCCTGTTATTAATCTTGTAGTTGGTACTAACTTGACTGGGCATGTTGTCATCCGAACACTCTGTAAAGTTCTGTACTGTAACCCCCTTTTAAAGTGGGGGAGCAACAAGTTTACACTTGTGGGAGAGGATAGTTAGTAGAAACTATCAAGAGCACATATTGATGTGTTGTCATACCAGGCATCAGTGTTTATAGGGTCATCCAGTTATACTGTTTTAATTTACACTCAGCATTTTGTTACAAAACAAAACAAAACCAAAAACAGACTTGCAGCCTGCACTGACTAGGTGGTGCAGGAAGGGTTAGGCTGTGAGGATTAAGGCCAATGCACACGGCGTGCGATTTTGTCGCACGACAACATTCGATTCTCCATTCACACCCACGCACTTCGGTGGTGTGAATGGAGAATCGAATGTTTTCGTGCGACAAAATCGCACGCCGTGTGCATTGGGCTTTAGGCTTCAAGCTGCCAAGGTTTATACTGGGTCCCTGCCTGGGATGAACCGGTAGGATATCATCTTGTTATGAATACCAGAATGCAACGTTTTAATTCCCTCTTTTGTATGAGATTGACGAGAAGGTGTTTATTCACTACCAGGTATGGAGACAATTGGGAGGGATTACAACCGCCACTGTCTGTGTTTAAAGCTGGAGTCCAGACTGATTCCTCAGGACAGCTTGAGAAGCGTCGAGGTCCTTCCCAGAAGCCCTCACTGCAAGACGACAGAGGTCATGTGAGTAACAAATCTCAAAAATCTTTCCTTGATTCCTCACATCCTCTTTCCTTGATTCTTTATTCTTTTTTTTGTTATATATAATAGAGTTTCACAGAGACATGTACACAACAGGACATAACAACAACAACTAGTATCCGTGGGGGAGGTTATTGTCCCATGTAATAGTAGAAAACTAGTGTTGCACTTTGTTATGCAGTACATTGCCCATAAACAATAACAGAGAATGTTCTTTCTCTTTTCTTTTTTTTTAAACAAACTAACAAACAAAAAACTAAAACACAAACAAAAAGCAAAGAAAAACAAAAAAAACAGGGTGGGGGGGGGCCATGTCACATATCAGAAATAAACAGAAAAGAAAATGATTATTTTTACAACGTAGATCAGAGAATGCTCCTCCATAGACCTTCTCCAATAGGTTTTGAGAAGGTGGTGAGGAGAGACGATTATGAGAAATCGACTTTTCATGACCATCAAAAGTATTATGCATTATCTAACTAAAACTCCATATGAAAGGAAAACTTGAGATGGTTTAAAGGTCAAATGTGAACGGAAACATCTGACTTTATTGAAGTACAGTAAATTAGCCAGTCAAACAAATTCGCCAGTGTCATATTGTCTTTGATTGTCCCTATGTCTTTTCATAGGGTCTTTGAGCTCAACATATTGAATAATGTAGGGTACTGCAATGGAATCTTTATTTTTCTTATATAAAAATAGGTCAATGTTATTCCATCTAATACAACACATCTCATACATCAAAAGATGGCATTACTAGAGTATTTTGCACATTGTTACAGTAACAACACACAGTTACGCAGTGGCTACAACATTTTTCGAAATACAGTATTACACAAAAATAGCTTCTTTTTTTTAAGCAGCAGCAGCTTTTCTCAAATTCTAAATTCTAAATTGTAATTCTTTAGAATTCTTTTCTCTAATTCTAAATGTTCTCAAATTCTATAATTCCCATTAACATACAGTAATTGACCTACAAGGTAACCCTAACCCTACATCATGATTATGTCTCACTGTGAGCCTGTCTTGTTTTCCAGTGCTGGTTTGGTGAGCGGAGAGAGGATCTGCCTCAACCCTCAGTCCCCCTGGGTGAAGAAGCTTGTCCGCTTCGTTGCTCAGAGACAGAGACAGAGAGGATGAAGCCCTAACCCTAACAACACGCAGAGAAGTGATTGCCAAATGAGCCTTGCATGCCCCTAAAGCCCAATGCACACGGCGTGCGATTTTGTCGCATGACAACATTCGATTCTCAATTCACACCAATGAATGAATGAATGTGAATGGAGAATCGAATGTTGTCGTGCGACAATATCGCATCGCACGCCGTGTGCATTGTCTCATTGAGATGCATTCAAAACAATGGAATCGAATTCGGCGGTGTGACAAAAATCGCACGCTGTGTGCATTGGGCTTAATACTTTCCGCAGCAAAACCAGTCATGTTATTTCACAAGTTCCTATCATTTCATGTGTATGTAGCTGACAGTGAAATTGGCTCTCCATGTGACTTCTTCTCAATTCAATCAGTTTGCAGATGACAAGTTTATTTTTTTCACCTGAAGTAAGTGAGACAACTGCACATCACAATCATTGCAATCTGAACATAATCATTAGCTAGATTAGTACAAGTATACGTAGACATGGAATCAACAGAATGTGTTACAGTAAAAAATAATTAAGTGTATCCAGTGATGTTTGCAGCTTGTAGGAGGACCACAAGCTCTCCCTATATAGTGTGTCTACAGGCACCTCAGATGGAGGACCAGGGCTCTTCAGGTGTACAGGCAGTGCAGCCTCTTCTCACTGGAGACATTGTAGCACCAGTTAGAGAACAACATCAGTGCTGAGTCAGCTTAGTTAGTTAGTTAGTCCTCTTCACCCCGTTGAGGGGCATAGGGCGTCCACCAGAGCTCTCCATCTCACTCTCTTTTGGGCCTGGGCCGTTGTTTCTTGCCAGCTCACCCCGATGTTCTTCAGGTCTTGGAGTGACCTGAAGAACATCACAAGCACATCACAAGCTGAGTCAGCTTATGGTCTGTTTTTATAATATACAGTAGGATGTTGATGCTCGTATAATGCATCTTCAGTCATTAGAAAAGGACTGAAACTACTTTATGTATATTATTGTTACTATTATTGTTACTTTTTGTGTGTAAAAGTGCTATATAAATAAAGTTATTATTATATAACTCCAGAGTCTCTACAGAAACTACACAGTACCACCTCATCTGATGGTATGCTCATGGTGCAGGGGGTGCTAGGTTTGGGCATGTAGGCCTATAACTGCCACTTAAGCAATATCACACGAGAGGGAGTGCTGTTATACTGAATATCAGCACGGCTGTGATTCGGTCTTAGGTACAAGGCCGCAGGCCGAGTACCGAAGATATAACATATAAGCATAAAATATATAACAGTAGCAAATGGGGTGTGGTAATTGCCAATAGAATGATGAATGGTCTTTATTGTCATTGATATAGTACAGGTACCAAACAACGAAATTTGGGAAAAGGTGATGTCTGAAGTGGGATTCGAACCCACGCCTCCAGAGGAGACTGCGACCTGAACGCAGCGCCTTAGACCGCTCGGCCATCCAGACATGGGCTCCGATGTATTGTAAACATTTTTAAAAAGCAGATCTCAGTTGTGTCTTTGGGTAAAAGTTGTTTTATGACCCTAAGCCTAAGGTACTTACATGCTAAAGCCAGGGGACATTTGTTGCATGAACTGAAGTCAAAAGTTGTCAATAGCCTCTACTATATGTGCGACCGCACCCTTTGTCGCCCCCCAGCGGCGGCCCTGCATGGTCCCATCGGTTAACGTTAACTTTTTTAAAGTAACACTCGCGGTCCCGGACAGTGAGTGACTGTACATATTCAGATAAACTCGATACTGTTTCTTCGGTCACTGTGTGGCCAACAAAGCTATAACATCTAGCTAGCTATACGCTACAACATCGAGTTGAGTCATTTTGACATTTACTTTGATTGTGCAACGAGACAACATTGCCTGCTGCACCGATCGGCCCGGAACTATAAGTGAATATCACATGTTTGTAGCCGGACTTGTGTGATTGACGTACGCTTGTTACAGCTATCAACATTCAAATACAATTAATTTCCTCCCCCCTTCAATGACATTGTGTGGATTATTTATACGCAAACCCCTCTCTATGTGTTCATGGTGACATACAATCTTGGCATTTGTGATGCAGACATTATAAATACTGATCTCTGATCATATATTTTCATCGCAACGTAGCCTAGCGTCACATACCATGCGGATTACCATAGTGACTGACAACAATGCGCAGTAACAATTCGTGACGTTAGAATTCTAAGGTTCTATCTCCATTTTTGTCAAAATTGAGTTTTTTTTTTTACATAATCTGATCCATTAGTTGTTTATTAATGCCTGTGTGGTGTTATTTTTAAAATGTTGACAATTTTGAGTTAGTAATTCATAAAATACAAAGGTTCCATCTCACAGAACATAATGGAATGTAAAAACGTTGACGCTCAATACCTCTGAACTGCCCTAAACGGAGATAGAACCTTATCATTCTAAACGGAGATAGAACCTTATCGTTCTAAACGGAGATAGAACCTTATCATTCTAAACGGAGATAGAACCTTATCATTCTAAACTGAGATAGAACCTTATCATTCTAAACGGAGATAGAACCTTATCATTCTAAACTCACGAATAGTCTGTGCGTTCGTAAAGTCGCTCTGAGAGCACCGGAGCGCAATCTGGGTTTAACATCATAAATGGACCACGTAATTTTATTGGACAAGAGGCATTAATTTACGAACGCAGCCTTGGTTTGCCAGTTAGTATTGTGGGTATTTGACATTATATACATTTGTTTCTACATAATTAAGAAATCAGTCTTAAGAATCATTGCAGCGTGCATGTGCTGTTTGTTTAAACTTTAAGGTTAAAATATACGCGGGTTAGGACATTTTACACAATTATTTGGTCTATTTTCTTACCCCCAACGTAAGAACATGAGCGAAGCGAGCAGAGAGTGATGATTCAATTCATGGGCGTTCTGCTATTGATGACCGTTCTCTGTCCTCTCTGGGGACACGGAGGAAGAAG
>NC_137687.1:3671140-3673640 GCF_963989245.1 Nansenia antarctica
AGCGACTTACAATCAATACATTTGAATACTAAGCATGTGAATCATCAGTCCACCAGTCGTAGCAGGAAGAGTCATCCAGCTCAGGCCCGGGGCCATTGATAGAAGGAAAAACCTTCTCCTATTACCTTCGTCTAAAACCCAAAACATGTTTTACACTGGAGAAACAGAAAAACAGTACAAGGGGGGCAATAGACGTTTTTAGGGGACACAGTAGAGGGGAAAGCGGGTGTCTTTAGGAGACGCAGTGCTGAGGGGCAGAAGATGTCTCAGGAGGAGCAGTTAAGGTGTGCAAGTGCAAGGAATTGTTTTGTAGACATGATTGATGGTGTCGGATCCAGAGTTATTCCTGACCCAAAAAAAACTGTTCGGGCCCTAGTTATAACCCATGACTAAGGGTCAAGAAAATATATATCTGTCCCTGTGTGTTGATACGATGCGATTACAATTTAAATAGTTGTTTTTCAACTCTTTTTTAGGTTGCATTGTGAAGGAGTCTGAGTTTTATGCACTAATACTGGGCAGATCCAGGAATGCATGGCAAACGGAATAATTACCCCCACAAAACAATATCCACATGAGTTAGTGTTTAAGCGCTAGCCTTTCATGTAGCAACTGCTCCATGCTAAAACAATTAGACTGATTAAATACCTGGAATAACTCTGTTCTTCAAACCTTTGTTACGGAGACAAGAACATGCATGTAGCACATGGGCAAATGAAGCCCTTTTTTTGTACGAAAATAACAAAATAAAACAGTGTCTATGTTTATCTCTATGCCGCATTCCTAAAACACTTGTCTGTGACTACCTTCATACCCTTCGGATACAAAACAATGCTGTTTCTATTCAGTATTTAACTATTAAACATTTTGCAAAATTTTTTTACTTAGATTTCGGCTCTATGCTCTCATGCACCTGCATATTTACTCTTTCTCTCAGGTGATGTTCTTGTAGCAGTCGATGATGTAGACGTCACCACAGAGAACATCGAGAGGGTTCTTTCCTGCATTCCTGGTCCAACACAGGTGAGTGTGTGTGTTTTGAGGGGGTTGGGTATTAAGCTTTCATTTTCTAGAAGCCTTTCTAATGAACACTTTGTGAGCTCTTTGAATAAACACAGCAGGCATATGGTAGTCCTCAGAATGAACACATTCACAAAAGAGCTCTTCTCCTTTAAACTAACGTGCTGCTAACTAACTGCTTGGAAGTGCATAGCCTGGCTTCTACACTTGCAATGCAGGCCCAGACAGCCATTCGTGATGTTAGAATTATAAGGTTCTATCTCCATTTTTGTCAAAATTGAGTTTTTTTACATAATCTGATCCATTAGGTGTTTATTAATGCCTGTGTGGTGTTATTTTGAAAATGTTGACATTTTTGAGTTAGTAATTAATAAAATACAAAGGTTCCATCTCACAAAACATAAGGGGCCGGTTTCACAGACAAGGCTTAAGCCTAATCCTGGACTAAAAAGCATCTTCAATGGAGATTTTACATTGAAAGTGTGATTTAGTCCAGGACTAGGCTTAAGCCTTGTCTGTGAAACCGGCATTGGAATGTAAAAACTTTGACGCTCAATATCTCTGAACTGCCCTAAACGGAGATAGAACCTTATCATTCTAAACGGAGATAGAACCTTATCATTCTAAATGGAGATAGAACCTTATCATTCTAAACGGAGATAGAACCTTATCATTCTAAACGGAGATAGAACCTTATCATTCTAAGCTCACGCATTGTATGCCTAAGACGCACAGCATAGATATACCAGCATAGATATACTAGCATAGATACGCACAGCATAGATATACACAGCATAGATATACCAGCACTGAATATAGACATTTCCTATTGCCTCCGAGCTTCACTTTCTCAACTGTTAAAACATATATAGTAGGTTACAATCATCACCTCTTCTCCGTCAACATTTCTCAACTCATTCTTTGATTGTCATTCAAGGCGGCTCAAAGTTTTCCATAGTTTTGTCCTTTCACAGAAAAAGCACAGGGCCCAAGAATCAAGGAATTTGAAAATGAGAGAGTGCCGGTTGGAGTGATGGTGTTTGCGGGCGGAGAGAGAGCCTAGGACTGTGGCGGGACTCGTTTGAAAGCCACAGGAAGACAGCCATTACCCTGCGGCACCGAAAGCACAGCTGATTAGAAGATGCAGCCGGATAGCAAATTACTACTGTAGAGAAGTGAGAGGGAAGATGTGGAGGAAATACAAGGTCTCCCTCAACCGCTGTGTGGCTGCCTGAGGACTGCAGACTGTAGACAACGTCAGGGAGCTACGAATATAAAGTAGAGCTATAAACAAATAACTGATGTTATGGTTTTTTGGTGTTTTGGTAGTTATGGGTGGGTGAGTGGGTGAGTGAGTGAGTCAATGGGTGGGTGAGTCAATGAGTGAGTGAGTGAGTGAGTGAGTGAGTGATTGAGTGAGTGAGTGAGTGAGTCAATGGGTGAGTGAGTGAGTCAGTGAGAGAGTGAGTGAGTGAGTGAG
>NC_137687.1:3678640-3724227 GCF_963989245.1 Nansenia antarctica
AGTGAGAGGGATCTTCCTGACGCTGTGTGATATGCTGGAGAACGTCACCGGGGGACAGATAGTGAGGTAACAATTCAGGAAAATAAAGGCAATGCCTCCCCAATGACATAAAAAAGCGGTGAGATCTGCTGGAAAATCTATAGGACACACAGGAGTCTACTTTCCATACCGTGATTTAAATGATGTTTCCACTCTGTCCTTTTCCCCTGCACCTACTCCTTTTTCTTTATCTTCTTTCCCTCTTGCCCCTTCCTTTTCTCTCTCTCTCTCTTTCTCTCCCTCTCTCTCTCTCCCTCTCTCCCTCTCTCTCTCTCTCTCTCTCTCTCACTCTCTCGCTCTCTCTCACTCTCTCACTCTCTCGCTCTCTCTCACTCTCTCGCTCTCTCTCACTCTCTCTCTCCCTCTCCCTCTCCCTCTCTCTCTCCCTCTCCCTCTCCCTCTCCCTCTCCCTCTCCCCCCCCCCCCCACACACACGCCTACCTCCTTTTCTTCCCTCCTCTCCTCCCCCCTCCTCCCCTCCTCAGCTCCTCTCTGCTGCTGAGAAAGCACCTGGTCCATGTGGGTTACTGGAAGGAGAATAACAACCTGCTGGTGATCGGCCTGCCTGCTGAGAGGTATCACAGGAGAACATGCTGCATGCCTTCACATTCAATACATCTGTCTAACTCAATCCCACAGGATAACATGCATGCCTTCACATTCAATACATCTGTCTAACTCAATCCCATATCAGTTAATAAAGTTCTGATATTTCGGGACCATGTCAATGGGCTGACGAGAAATATATGAAAACAAATATTTATTTTATAGTAAATATATATATATATATATATATATATATATATTAGATAGATAGATAGATAAATAAATACTAAGATAGATAGATAGATAGATAGATATCCTGGTATGTCTTGTATATCTGCTTCCTTGAGAGAGAGAGAGAGAGAGAGAGAGAGAGAGAGAGAGAGAGAGAGAGAGAGAGAGAGAGAGAGAGTCTAACTCAATCCCATATGGTAGCTTTGCTTAATGTTACTGTATATCCAGAGCATTTGATGAATAGTAAGGTCTTTAGGTTTCCGTTTTTATGTCAAGGAGAGCTTGAAGCTTTTTCCTGATCACCTAGATCAACTTGACTGAACTTGACTTTAGTTTTTTTGTTACTGTCTACTGTCGGTATGATGTGACTGTTTTGTTCACTGATTCTCCCCAGGGTTCCGCTGCTGTATCTCCAGGCGGTTGTGGGGGGTGTAGTGCGTACTCTCAATGTGATGTACGGCTCTTTGGACAGGTTTGTAGTCCTTTTCCATGTTTCCATTTCCTGTTTCAGATGAAGGACCCTGTCGGTCCCTGTCTCTCTGGCTTCCCTTCAGAACCCCGACCCAATATCTTTGTTATAAATACCACAGCCACCTGATACATCAAGCCCAAATACACGACTGTCTACTTATTTGAACTAGACACCACCTCTCTTACCTTCCTTCCTTTAGTTCTTCCTTCCCTTCATCCGTCCTACCTTCTCACATTTCTCCCTCACCTCTCTCCCTCCAACCGCTCCCCCTCCCTCCCTCCCTCCCTCCTCCCATCCTCCCTCCCTCCCTCCCTCCATCCTCCCTCCCTCCCTCCCTCCATCCTCCCTCACTCCCTCCCTCCCTCCCTCCCTCCCTCCCTCCCTCCTTCCCTCCCTCCCTCCATCCTCCCTCCGTCCCTCCCTCTCCCCCTCCCTCCATCCCTCCCTCCCCCCCTCCCTCCCTCCCTCCCTCCCTCCATCCTCCCTCCCTCCCTCCTTCCCGCCATCCTCCCTCCCTCCCTCCCTCCCTCCATCCTCCCTCCCTCCCTCCCTCCCTCCCTACCTCCCTCCCTCCTTCCCTCCCTCCCTCCTTCCCTCCCTCCCTCCCTCCCTCCATCCTCCCTCCCCCCCTGCCTTCTCCCCCTCCCTCCCTCCCTGCATCCTCCCTCCATCCTTCCCTCCCTCCTTCCCTCCCTCCCTCCCTCCTCCCTCCCTCCTCCCTCCCTCCCTCCCTCCCTCCATCCCTCCCTCCCTCCATCCCTCCCTCCCTCCCTCCTCTACCACAGTGCGTTCTGTGAGGCGGACCACGGGCCCAGGCTGGACCACTTCTTCTGCCTGTTCTTCCAGCAGCTGATCCAGCCCTCCAGGTTGAGTGACAGCCCCGGGGCCACGCCCCCTGACATCTCGGGGACGTTGTTCCTGGACAGTCTGCCGGCCGTGCGATGGCTCACCCTCCCGTCTGAAGTGAAGGTGTGTATGGATGGAACACTGCTTTTAGAACACTGCTTTTTAGAACACTGCTTTCAGAACACTGCTTTTAGAACACTGCTTTTAGAACACTGCTTTCAGACACGTTCTAGAGACACGTTTCTTCTTCATGACCTGAAGATAGATAGATAGATAGACTTTATTTGTCATTGTTACAGTACAGGTACCAAACAACGAAATTTAGGAGGGGAGGCTCCCCTGGTGTTTAGGAAAGGAAAAAGAAACACATTTTGGAAAAAGCATAGATGCATAAAATCACAAGAAGGTAAGGAGCTGGTTTACATCAATAGAGGCTATGTACACAATCCACTGTACTATACTGCACAGATAGTCAACTAGGGTTGTCATATTTCACAAGAAAGTATTTTTTCACATTTTTTTAAAGTGTCACAGTTTGCAGGCTTGAAAATGTACATGTTTGTGCCTCAGCACTAGCTGCCATACAATCCGTCCGGACTTGTCCTGGGCCCAGAACTTAGGCCTTTTCTGTGTTCAGGGCCTTGACGGCCCTGTGGTAGAAGCTGTCCTTCAGTCTATTTGTCTTAGCGGCCGGGGTCCTGTACCTTCTGTTCGAGGGCAGCTTGACAAAGTGTTCGTGCCCAGGGTGGGTCGGGTCCTTGGAGATCTTGGAGGCCCTCCTGAGACAGCGTGTTTTGTACAGCTCCTCCAGAGAGGGGAGGGTGGCGCCGGTGATCCCCTGTGCTGTTCTCACGACTCTCTGTAGAGAGACTCTCTGAAGAAGGTCTACGACCGAAAGCTCGCAATGAACGACGACTTTTGCACAGATTTGAGTGTGCTTGCGGATGCTGCTTTGCTTTGCACTCTATTTGATACTCTTCAGCTCCAGCACCTCAGCTAAGTCTGATCACGGATGAGCGGTGGTATTTTCACTATTTTGCTAGACATGTTTTAGAGAACAGCAGAGGCTGTTAGGTGAGTCTATTTAGAAATGTGTTTTTTCTAATAATTAGCTTGAGTTTTGCTTGAAGTTTTGATGGGTTTACTTTGACTGGATGTGCTTATCTTTGCTACCCTCTACTGTCTGGTTTTATGAATGACACACCAGGTCATGTATGTATGGGCGACAGGCCCTCTGAACCCTCTAATCACAGACCTCTGGATATAGAGTTAACACTAACCCTAACCCTAGTTACCCTCCCCTGGTTTGTCTGTCAACAGATGGAGGTGGACACTGTCCTCTCAGACTTTGAATCATCGGATTTTGGAGAAATGGTAAGACAGTTATGAATAAAGTTTCGGGACCATGTCAATGGGCTGACGAGAAATATATGAAAACAAATATTTATTTTATAGTAAATATTTATATATATTTATATATTTATATATATATAGATATAGATATAGATATAGATAGATAGATAGATAGATAGATAGATAGATAGATAGATAGATAGATATAGATATCCTGGGATGTCTTGTATATCTGCTTCCTTGAGAGAGAGAGAGAGAGAGAGAGAGAGAGAGAGAGAGAGAGAGAGAGAGAGAGAGAGAGAGAGAGAGAGAGTTTAGGTGACAATAAGGGGGGAGGGGGGGGTGGAACAGCAGCCTGGAGATTCTCTTAATCATTCATGTCTGCCCTTCTAAAACTCTTTAATATGCATCCTCTAACCTTATACCAGTTTCACCCTCATGTCTCATCCTCCCCTCCCTCTCCCTCTCTCCCTCTCTCCCTCCCTCTCTCCTTCCCTCCCTCTCCCTCTCTCCTTCCCTCCCTCTCCCTCTCTCCCCCCTCCCTCTCCCTCTCTCCTGCCCTCCCTCTCCCTCTCTCCTGCCCTCCCTCTCCCTCTCTCCTCCCCTCCCCCTCCCTCTCTCCTGACCTCCCTCTCTCTCTCTCCTTCCCTCCCTCTCCCTCTCTCCTTCCCTCCCTCTCCCTCCCTCTCTCCTTCCCTCCCTCTCCCTCTCTCCTTATCTCCCTCTCCCTCTCTCCTTCCCTCTCCCTCCCTCTCTCCTGCAGTCGGAGGACTTCTACGGCCTGAGGCGTCTGTACATGACCCTGGGCTCCAGTCTGTTCTACAAGGTGAGTCACACCCTCGCACCTGTCTGCTGTGGGTCTTACCCATACACACCTGTCCCCAGGTGAAACTAGATGCCTCTCTGATAAGGTAAGGCACGCCATGCGAACAGAGACACGCTCGAATGTGATTATTTAGATGGGGATATCAAAGAGATACAATGGTGTACGCTCTTCCTAACGTATCATCAGCTTAAATGGCTTAAGATGAAAGATTATTATCTTAGATTAGTCTGTGCGTGTGTGTACTGTGTAGTGTTTATGTCCTTAATGCACTTTGTATTTATGTGGACATAAATAAAGCATTTCAAATGTGTGTGTGTGTGTGTGTGTGTGCAACTCCTCCAGGGCTACCTGATAGCCAACCACCTCCCTAAGGAGGATCTGCTGGACGTGTGTCTGTACTGCCAGCACTACTGTCTCCTCCCCCTGGCCGCGGAGCAGCGCGTGGGTCAGCTGGTCATCTGGAGGGAGGTGTTCCCTCGCCACCGTGCCCAGCCCAACGGACACCCCGCCAGGCCGGGCTACAGCCAGCCTCAGGGACGCTACTTCCTCCTCATAGTAGGACTGGTAAGACCTCTCTACCCCAATCAGCCAATCAGTGACTGTCGTTGGCAGTTGGTGACAGTTGGTCAACTGACAGTTGGTCAGCCAGTCATTTCCATCCATATGATATTGAACTCCATTTACAGTTAGGGTTCGGAAGAATAGACCACACCTGTCCATGAAACAGCTGTTGAGTCAATTGTCCAATTTCTTTTGGTCCCTTGAAAAAGAGGGAGCTACATATTAAAGAGCTGTAATTCCTAAACCCTTCCTTCAATTTGGATGTGAATACCCTCAAATTAAGATGGGAGTCTGCACTTTATGCCCATTGTCATTATATAACTGTAACTCATATATGAATGTATTATGTAACTTGATATGTTTTGGTAAACAGCTAAAATAACCAAAAAACATGTCAGAGTCCAAATATATATGGACCTAAGTAACTGTATATACTAGCTGTCAGAACATCTAGTCAAAATAACAGTAGTTGTTTTCTGTATGCAATGAATGCTGGAACCACCCTGTGTTCCAGCCCTACCACCACAATTGGCATATGGATTCTGTAGGCCTATGTATACTATATACTAAGATCCTCTGATGTATGGGTTTTATGGATTTCCCCAATATCCTCCCAGCTCTGCCACCCCCCCCCCCCCCCATCCTCTGCTCATCTCCCTCCCTGCTGCTGCTCTTATTGCTTTCTGAATAAGTCACATTCCTATCAGATTCTACCCCTCTTTGACCTTCCCCTTGGCCAAGGCAGCTCCAGCTGTGTATCACCCCCCCGCCTTCTCTTCCCCTCTAGTTCAAACACTCCCCCCCCACACACTCACAGTATCTGTCCACATGTCCTTCCACCCACAGGCTTGATCTCTGTTTTTCCCAGAAGGTACTTCTATCTATCTGTCAGCCGACTTATTCTGTGTTTGTCTCCCCAGGGCACAGTGTCCTCTCACAATCGCACTCTCTATTAAAACTACGTCCCTGTATCTTAACCCGCTTCCTCCTGTCTACCTAGAGGCACTTCATGCAGTGTGTGCTCCTATTAAAACTACGTCCCTGTGGCCTGGGGTGGTCCAGTGGTCTAGCACCGTGGTCTACAGTGCACACATATGCCCATGTCGGCATGGGTTCGAATCCGGCCCATGCCCTGCTGACATGCCCTCTCCTCCTTACTTTCCTGTCTACCTTCACTATCTCTATCCAATAAAAAGAAAAATATGGGACTGCCCCCACTCTGAAAAAAACTCACCTTTAAAAAAAACAAAAAACGTCCCTGTACCTTAACCCACTCCTTCTGTTCTGTCTCCTTCCTGTCTACCTTAGAGGCACTTCATGCAGTGTGTGCTTCTGGAGACGTCCCTGTACCTTAACCCGCTGTCTCTTCTGTCTCCCTGTCTATCTACCTTAGAGGCACTTCATGCAGTGTGTGCTTCTGGAGACGTCCCTGTACCTTAACCCGCTCCTTCTGTCTCCTTCCTGTCTACCTTAGAGGCACTTCATGCAGTGTGTGCTCCTGGAGACGTCCCTGTACCTTAACCCGCTGTCTCTTCTGTCTCCCTGTCTGTCTACCTAGAGGCACTTCATGCAGTGTGTGCTTCTGGAGACGTCCCTGTACCTTAACCCGCTGTCTCTTCTGTCTCCTCTCCTGTCTACCTTAGAGGCACTTCATGCAGTGTGTGCTTCTGGAGACGTCCCTGTACCTTAACCCGCTCCTTCCTGTCTCCCCTGTCTACCTTAGAGGCACTTCATGCAGTGTGTGCTCCTGGAGACGTCCCTGTACCTTAACCCGCTGTCTCTTCTGTCTCCTTCCTGTCTACCTTAGAGGCACTTCATGCAGTGTGTGCTCCTGGAGACGTCCCTGTACCTTAACCCTGTCTACCTTCTGTCTCCTTCCTGTCTACCTTAGAGGCACTTCATGCAGTGTGTGCTCCTGGAGATGTCCCTGTACCTTAACCCGCTCCTTCTGTCTCCTTCCTGTCTACCTTAGAGGCACTTCATGCAGTGTGTGCTTCTGGAGACGTCCCTGTACCTTAACCCCGCTCCTTCCTGTCTCCTTCCTGTCTACCTTAGAGGCACTTCATGCAGTGTGTGCTCCTGGAGACGTCCCTGTACCTTAACCCTGTCTACCTTCCTGTCTCCTTCCTGTCTACCTTAGAGGCACTTCATGCAGTGTGTGCTTCTGGAGACGTCCCTGTACCTTAACCCGCTCCTTCTGTCTCCCTGTCTGTCTTACCTTAGAGGCACTTCATGCAGTGTGTGTTTCTGGAGACGTCCCTGTACCTTAACCCCGCTCCTTCTGTCTCCTTCCTGTCTACCCTAGAGGCACTTCATGCAGTGTGTGCTTCTGGAGACGTCCCTGTACCTTAACCCGCTGTCTCTTCTGTCTCCTTCCTGTCTACCTTAGAGGCACTTCATGCAGTGTGTGCTTCTGGAGACGTCCCTGTACCTTAACCCGCTGTCTCTTCTGTCTCCTTCCTGTCTACCTTAGAGGCACTTCATGCAGTGTGTGCTCCTGGAGGCGGGGGGCTGCGCCTCCCCAGCCCTGGGGGCCCCGGGGCCAGACTGTGTGTACGTGGACCAGGTCAAGGCCACCCTACTGCAGCTGGAGGGGCTGGACGTGGGCCTGGAGGAGCGGCTGGCCGCCCCCCCGACCCCCTGCCTCTCCTGCGCCGACTGGTTCCTGCCCTCCTCCGCCAGGGACCGTCTGGACACCCTGGCGGCCGCGGCGTCGCCCGTCCTCAGCAAGTTGGCGGGGGGGGGAGCCGCCAAACCCCCCCCCTCGGCCGGGGCCAGGGGCCGTAGCGTGTTCGGGGAGCGCGCGCGCCGGCCTAGCCCTCAGAGGAGCCTGTCGGACAGCGGGAGCGAGGGGGGACAGCTGGACGGAGGGGCGGGGGCGTCTCTCGCCGCCACGGGGCTCAGCCCACACTCCACCCCCGACTCGGCCCGCAAGCTGGGGGCGCGGAGGGACTCGCTGGGCTCCGGGGGGTCTGACGGGAGTGGTGGCAGCAGTGGGATCTTCAAGGTAGTTGTCCTCATCTCCCTCCTTCCTGCTGCTGCTGCCTTCATTCTATGTACTGTGTGTTATGTTGAGGTTGACCAGTACTCAAGTTGTAAGGAGCTGGTGGTCAGGAATGATGAGAGCTGTGGTGATCAGGAAGGGACTCAGTATTTATCAACAACAATATGTAAATACAGTTTCAAATCACACGTACTGTATGGATGCTTCAGGTGTGAAAGAGGGGCACTCACATATGATGTCACTCTGGCCTAATGTTGTTCCAGGTTAAAGGTCAGGGCAGATTCACAGGAAGTCATCCTAAAATGCCCATATAAGGACATCCACTTCCTGAGGCAAAAACATATGTCTCTGAGACAAAAGGATGTGTTAAAACACATGTCATAAAACAAGGATGTCATAAAACACCCCTTTGTCAGCAGGCATTCTTTCATAGCCAAAAAGCCTAACCCTAAGTAATACAGTCCATGCATGTGTGTGTTTAAGTAAAATATACTACTATCACTTTCACTATCATGTTTTATATCACTATTTGCACTTCTGGTTAGATGCTGAACTGCATTTCATTGTCTGGTACTCTACAATGACATTATACATTTGAATCTATCCTAATCTGATCTACTGTCTGCCCAGATTCCTAGGATGAAGCACCCCAACCCGTTCTACCTGGGAACCCTGAAGAAGAGCCTCACCGAGAGAGAAACTGAGGAGATGTACAACTCCATGAAGTAACTACCGTACCTACCTAGTCCTAGACACTATAAGCAGTAACTACCTAGACACTATACGCAGGCTACCTGTCCTTGTTGTGATAATTAGGGCATCATAGTTATAGTCCATCACTAGGGCTTTTCCTGGTCAGGTCATGTGGTTTAGCCTTACAAATCGAGAGAGGACGCTGGCGTTGCTTGTTCGCCGCTTCTCCGCCCGAAATCTAGGGGTCATTGCAGTATCCAGAGTAGACGCCGGTCCTAGAAAGACACTTCGATTTTGATTTAGTAATCAAAAAATTAATAAGAACCCCTATATACTTTCTTTTATTTAGTTTTTGTTTCTTTTTATTATTACTACTCGATCTTTTCAGCTTGTAAAGAGTGTCTAGGAAAAGTGCTATATAAGTCTAATGTATTATTATTATTATTATTATTATTATTATTATTATTATGAAATCAGCCTTTAACCCTGTGTTGTGTGTCTAGGCTGACGTCGGGGGCTGAGAACACGCTGTTCCACTACGTGCTGATGGAGACGGTCCAGGGCATCTTCATCGCTCCCACGCACAGGGAGGTGGCTCAGCTCAGCGGCTCCATCCACCCACAGCTCATACGTAACTTCCACCACTGCTGCCTGTCCATACGGGCTGCCTTCCAGCAGAGCCTGCCGCCCAGGGTGAGCTCCAGACACCAGAAACGCACACACACACACACACACACACACACACACACACACACACACACACACACACAGACAGACAGACAGACACACACACACACACACACACACACGCACAC
Organism: Nansenia antarctica; assembly: GCF_963989245.1. Taxonomy (NCBI): domain Eukaryota; kingdom Metazoa; phylum Chordata; class Actinopteri; order Argentiniformes; family Microstomatidae; genus Nansenia; species Nansenia antarctica. The sequence continues at coordinate 3,688,027 of NC_137687.1, forward strand.
ACACACACACACACACACACACACACACACACACACACACGTACATACACAGGAATATACACATACTTATGCAAGGTTTGCGTCTGTGTTGTAATCAAGTAACAAAGGCAGTGTGTGTTTATACTGTATACTTCCCTTTTCATGGGGGTGATTAGGTGTCATTGGAGATTGTCTGTGCCTGTGTGTGTGTATGTGTGTGTGTGTATGTGTGTGTGTGTGTGTGTGTCTGTGTCTGTGTCTGTGTGTGTGTGTGTGTGTGTGTGTGTGTGTGTGTGTGTCAGTGTGGGAGACTGTCTGTTTTTTACTGGATATGTCAACCCACTGGTATCATCTGGTGTGAATAACATCCTGTGTGTAGCATAACTGGTTGTTGGCTCAGCACTACTGTAACTGACTGTTTCCATAATGTCAAAATGCACTGTTAGTATTTATGTCCTTTAGATATTGTATGTGGACATAAATAAAGCATTTAAAATGTGATTCCCTCTGCCCAGGGGAGACGTGGTGGGGACAGGTCCCAGGGGACCCACGGGCTGGGCCCCGTGAAGGAGCACGGGGTTCTGTTCCAGTGCAAACCTGAGAACTGGACCGACCAGAGGAAGCCCGCCCCCACCATGACCTACTGGGTCATCGGGTATGTGAGAGTCCAGAGTACTACTCTACCAGGCACTCTGACTCTACACAGTGCCTGGTCAACCTGTGTACCTCCGCCCTCTCCCTCCCTCTCTCCCTCTCCTCCTCTTCCTCTCTCCCTCTCCTCCTCTTCCTCTCTCCCTCTCCTCTCTCTCTCTTCACTCTCTCACTCTCCTCCTCTTCCTCTCTCCCTCTCCTCCTCTTCCTCTCTCCCTCTCCTCCTCTTCCTGTCTCTCTCTCTCTCTCATCTCCAGCCTCAGACCTGCCACTCCTGTACTGTACAGTAGATCTTGAAAGCAGCAGGGTCAAAGGTCAAAGGTTGTGGCCCCCTACTCCCTAGGTGCACTACTCTGGACCAGAGTGTGTGGGCTCTGAAGTCGGCCTCTAATTTGGAGAATATGATATTGTTTGAAACATAAACACTGTGTCGGGCGGTCTACTCTGAATGATGGAAAATCCCAACGCTACTGTACATGATTGAGTCCACTAACTAATCATGATCATGTTTACCCCGCCTGTAATGAATGGTGGGTTTGTACAGTAGCCAAGGGGATATGGGAGCAGACTCCTACAGAAACAGAAATGACCGACGTCACTTAAGTCCTGTCCTGTCCATGTCTTTCTGAATTCGTATGTTTCTGTTCCAGACGGATGCTTCTCGAACCCGTCCCTCAGGAATTCTACGTGTGTTTCCACGACTCCGTGGCAGAAGTTCCCGTAGAGATGGCCTTCAGGTTGTCTTTCGGCCTGGCCTTGTGAGGGAGCCTCCCCCAGTCTCCAGCTCCCAGGGAAGCCATACATACTGAACCCTGATAACACTACTACCTACCAAGACTGCAGTGGAGCTGCAACAACCCTGGTCCTTTAAGGGTTTCATATTCAGTCTTGAGGCTTGCCTTTGCTCGCTGGCTGTCTGGGGAACTAGAACTGCCTCTCTTGTGCCTTGTTCCAGGCACAGAAAGCAGCCTGGTAGTGGGTCAAAACATTCCCAACCAATGTTGTTCACCACTGGCCTCAGATGTCAGATGTTCCCAGTGGAACCGCTGGGTTGATTGTATGCAAGTGTGTGTGTGTGCATGGACAGAAAGACACTTAAGGCAGTAATACCAGAAAATGCTGGATTTCTAAGAAGGGCAGATGACTTTGCAGGGAAAGCAGTTTGTTCTGACGTATGCCTGTTAGCTAAAGTGTGCCTAAGCTATTAAATGACTTCTTCTTGCCTGCTAGCCTCCTTACCAAGTTGGCCTTATGTGTTGTTTACTTCCTGTGTTTAAGATTGAAGAGGAGAAGAAGAATGTTGACTTGTTTGATATTTTATTTAAGATGTACATAATTATTTTATGGAAATGTCAATCAATTGTTAAATAAATGCACATTGTGGCTGTTAATAAAATCTAAGAATAAACAGTCTGTCTTGGGCTTCATTTTCAGTTCGCACAAATGTGCTGTACTATGTGTCTGATTGGTGGTGTTACACTGTCAGCCCGTTAGCATTCTCTAATAAGAAATTGTGACGTTAGAATTATAAGGTTCTATCTCAATTTTTGTCAAAATTAGTTTTTTTACATAATCTGATCCATTAGGTGTTTATTAATGCCTGTGTGGTGTTATTTTTAAAATGTTGACATTTTTGAGTTAGTAATTCATAAAATACAAAGGTTCCATCTCACAAAACATAATGGAATGTAAAAACTTTGACGCTCAATATCTCAGAACTACCCTAAACAGAGATAGAACCTTATAATTCTAAACGGAGATAGAACCTTATCATTCTAAACTCACGAAATGTACATAATCCACTCAGTCGTTTTACAAAGGAGCTACTTTACTTCAGTGCTATTATAACTGTTTTATTGTTACATTCCTATACATTGTATATCACACGGGCTCCACAAACAAGTTCTAGAAATGAAATAAATACACATTATCTGACTGACTCGTGCATTGATTTGGACAACACATCTTCTCTGCAATTATACATAATTAAATCATTCGAATGATCGACAGGGAAAGCAGGAGAAACACTACTCATTGAGTACAGCAGACAGAAGAAGCAAAAAAGAAATGTCTTTTATTATCAAACCAAAAAATAAAGATCCACATTGTCCAATGGATTTGAGCCCAGAGTCTATTCGTATTCAAGCTAAAAAAACGTTAAGCTTGGGGCGCTTAGGTGGCGTAGCGGTGACCATGTAACCGCAGGGTCCCCGGTTCGATTCCGTCCGGGGACATATCCTGCGTGTCATCCCTCCTCTCTCTCTCACCCATCCTTCCTGTCTAAACCTTCACTGTAACTGTCAATAAAAACGAAAAATATGAGTGGGACTGCCCCACTCAGCAAAAAAAAAAAAAAAAAAAAACGTTAAACTTAAGCTGCAGTCTCCACAAGAAGGACCATATTCTTCTTGTAGCACTCCAAGCTGCAGAGAGGCGTCCCGGTCTTGGAGCAGGAGTACCGCTTCAGCTTGGTGCATCCGTTCACTCCACACCCTACAGGTGCTGGAGGAGTAGGACGAGGGGGGGCAGGTGTCGGAGCGGCCAGCCCGATGGGGAAGGAGATGGCTGGTCCCATGGCCGAGTCACAGTAGCGGATCATGGGGCACTGGGCAAGCTTGGACTTGCGCTCCCTCATGCTCTTGATCTTGGCTTTGCTGGTCTTGGTGAGCCTCTCGATGGTCTGGTTCTTGTTGTCCTCGGCCTTCTTGGCGGCCTGCAGGCGTCTCTTGCGCGCGCGCTCCTCTCTCTTCTGCATCATCTCGGCGGTCATCTCCTTCTCCTTGTAGCCCATGGGGAGCTCCAGGAGAGGCTGGATCTGCTGCTTGTGCAGGAGGGCTTTCTGTGGGCGAAACAGACACACAGAACAAGTCAGGGTGGTTTAAGAGTGGGAGTCAGCCGGGCCCTCCCGAATCCACCGCTACATCTGGGACCCAGGAGATGGCGCCATTGGAGGAGACGACCTACCACGCCGGCAATGGACCACACTGAACCGTCTACGAACTGGTGTCGGTCGCTTTAAAACATCAATGAAGGCGTGGGGCCTGGCGGACAGTGCGGCATGCGGTGACCCTGAGCAGACCGCCGACCATATAATCACCGTCTGCCCCTTATATAGACCACCCTCGGAAGCCAGCCTCTTCCACTTAGAACCAGAGATGCGGGCATGGCTACACGACACCGAGTTGGACCTCTGACGTTACACGAAAGAAGAAGAGGGTGGTTTAAGACTACAACAGCCATGAGGGGTCATTTCACTCACCCCTGTGAGTAAAGAAAAATGTTATTTCTTTGCACTCGATCAAATTTCAGGACCCTCCTTTCATGACTTTTCCTAGATATGTGCGTTCTACCACCCAGTATCCTTACATTTTCGAAAATCCTATCAGGATAAGCTAGTATAAAGATATTTAGCAGTTTTTCTGTGTAGGAAGCAGCCTAATTTACAAGCGGCCAACTAGTGGTCTTTGTGTGTAAATAGCAGCGTAGCATTGTAAAAGAGGGGCCCCCGAGGCGGCTCTTTTAGTATGTAAAAAGGCACGGCTGTTGTAGTGTTAAGACAGCTTTGGTGCATGTAGATCGCTTTAGCCACCCCAGTTGTAGATGAACAGGTTTGTAATTGATCTCTCTATGTCACTTCACCTAATCAGGACACATCACAGAATGATGAAACTATCAAATTTCTATCTTCATAAATTAGGTCATAGTTCTAAGCGTAGATCAAATGACAGACTAGCCTAGACCGGACCTGCTCTATTCTTTACCTGTCTGGCTGTTAGCAGCGTCTCGTCTATCTCCTTCTTCAGCTCTCCGTTGTCGTCCAGCTCTCCCTTCTCCAGCGCGTCCAGCCACTTCTCCTCCTCGTCCACCGGGCCGCCCAGCAGGGAGTCTGAGTCCATGTCAGGGAGAGGAGACGGGTCCAAGTTACTGTCCTCATCTGGGGGGACAGGAGATAAGGGCTCAGTTAGGACATAAGCATGGCCCTGCCATTAGGTAGAGAGACAATTAAAGGCTACCAAAAACCGAATCATCTGACATGATGATGACATGTTGTTCCTATTCAATATGCAGGGTATATACAGGAATCTTGAGGTTAATTTCAATACCTTTCTAAGACTTTTTAAAGACCTTGTCAATATTTTTTCAGACCTCACCGCCACTTCGAGCTGTAACCGTTTACATAAGTGACACCTTTAACTTAACAGTTTTAGTTTGCAATAGACTAGACCACTATCATACAAGAGAATTTCCGGTTCATCTTTGTTTTTTAATAAAAACTAATAAATTCCCGAACTTTTACTAAAAGTTTTTATGACTCTAAGTCTAATTCCGAAAAATACCTACAAAATTCAAGACCTCATAAGATCGTGATAAGACTTTTTAATACTTATTAAGGGTCTTGATTTTCCCAAAATGTATTTATCAACTTTTAATACTTTTCAAGACACCGCGGATACCCTGCACACACACACACACACACACACACACACACACACACACACACACACCCTGATATTGTTCCTATTCAATATGGCACGAGGAGAACAGACCTTGGCACTCACCCAGCCAGGCCCTGTACTGCTCCAGCGGCACTCCCTCGTCTTTTGGCTCGTCTTCATCATCATCGTCGTCGTCTTCATCATCATCATCATCATCATCATAATCAACAATCATCAATGGAGATGGAATACGGGCGACCCCAGGAATCACAGAGAACGTCGGCACACTGGTGAAAGAAAAAAGAAAAGACAATTACAGATCAAAACTAGGGCCGTCAATGTTAACGCTGGCGATTCATTTGGAAACCTGCGTTCATTTTCTTTAAAGAAAATGAATCATATTACAATGAGTTCATATTACCATAAGCCATAAGTTCTACTGACATGCGTGGCACACGCCTGTAGAGGGGGTTTCAAGACAGACTGAGTTGTATACAGGATTGTAATGATGAGGGGTAGTGGTGGTCTAGTGGATAGTAGTGGTGGTCTAGTGGATAGTGAGTTGGACTTGTGATCGGAAGGTTGTGAGTTCAAATCCCGCCTGAAACCACACCACTACTAGTGTGCCCTTGGGTAAGGCACTTAGCCCACAGTTACTCCAGGGGGAATGTCCCTGTAATTCGTAATTGTATAAAAAGCGTCTGCTAAATGTCAAAATTAAATTAAATTAATTAATGAGACAGTCGTTGGTTATATTTATGACCCCTTGTCATGTTTACATTATGTTTAGACGCTAATCACCACCACTTTACAAGTGTTCTGTCCTTCGTGTCACATATGAATGAACAACATCCTGTCAGTGATCAAATCGACTCCCTTTTTATCCATAGTATAATATAGTATAATATGGTTGAATGAAGGCTTAATTATATTTATTTGGACCAGGAATATCTTATACTTTCCCTTATTACATTTTTCCCCATCCAGGCCCTGAACACAGCAAAGACCTAGGTTCTGGGCCCTGGACAGTCTGGACGGATTGATGGCAGCTGCTGGACTGAAAAAATCAGGTGTAGTGCTGAGGCACAAATGTGTACATTTCTAGCCTGCAAACTGCGACACTTCAAATGAATGTGCAATAACACGATGTGCAATATGACAACCCTAGTCGTCTATCTGTACAGTATAGTATAGTGGATAGTGTACATAGCCTTTATTTATGTAAACCAGCTCCTTCCCTTCTTGTGTTTTTTTTAGTTTTTTTTTCTTTCCTAGCACCGGGGGAGCCACCCCTCCTAAATGTCGTTGTTTGGTACCTGTACTATAGCAATGACAATAAAGACCATTCATTCATTCATTCATTCATTATTACAGAGACTGGGACAGCGACACTAGCTTCAATATGAATGAGAGGCTGTTTTAAAGCGCTTTGGAATAAGGCGCTATATAAGTAATTTCAAGTCAAGTCAAGTCAATAACAACAGAGGCGCGGAGCTAACGGTAACAGAGCTAACAGTAACAGAGCTAACGGTAACAGAGCTAACGGTAGTAGGAGTTGGAGCTAACGGTAGTAGGAGTTGGTGAATAATTGATGACTGGAGTGGAGAGCAAGCTAGAAACCAGACAACAGTGTTCTGAGACACAACCAGCTGTCAACAGACCTGCCGGTGACGAGGTCCGCTGTTACATCTGTTGCTCATGGACAGACAGTGCTATAACAGCTGTTTAAACGAGCAGTTCAGCCTGCTACTGTCTGTCTGTGTACAATAATGTTTATTGAAAGTAACTATGAGCACTTGGAAATGTTCCGTTAACAAAGGAGAGACATGTTACACGGTGTAAACAGAGTGTTGGCGTTTTATTTTCCACACCAACCGCGTGATAAATCACAGAATATTTTTGTGATTAACTTGATCAAACATTATAATCGATTGACAGTACGAATAAAAAACAACAACATTCAATTGGAAGTCTAGATCTTAGAGAGGCCATGAGGGATCTACTAGCACCTCAGTCCAGCCTGTGTCACTGTTACGGTACATGTGGGAACACAATACATGTGGGAACACGGTACATGTGGGAATACGGTACATGTGGGAACACGGTACATGTGGGAATACGGTACATGTGGGAAAACTAGGGTTAGGGTTAGGTGCTAGGGTGCTACGGTTAGGGTTAGGGGTAGGGTTAGGATTAGGGTTAGGGTTAGACATGCCAGCATGTACCAAGTCGACGTAGCACCTAACCCTAACCCTAGTTTTCCCACATGTACCGTATTCCCACATGTACCGTAACATCACCATCAGCTTCGACGCTCACCTTTTAGTCCCGAGTGTCTGGCCTCCCAGCTTGATCTTGAGCCTGAGCTGGGGGGGTTTGACGACGATCCCAGAGTCTGACTCCAGGGAGGAGAAGCTGTGGCCCCCGTCATCGCGGTGGTGCTTCTTCTTGTGCTTTTTGTGTTTTTTGTGTTTCCTCCTGTGGACACCATGCAACCCCACCATGCCATCTCCATCACCTGCAGACACAGACAAGAAGAAGGAGATATGAACAGATTCATATTATTCAGTGTGCATTGTGCAGAGTTAGGCTATTGGAGCAATGAGATGGTCACAGTTTACAATTAATGAATGAATGGTCTTTATTGTCATTGATATAGTACAGGTACCAAACAACGAAATTTGGGAGGGGGGGCTCCCCTGGTGCTAGGAAAGAAAAAACTAAAAACAAGAAGGGAAAAGAGCTGGTTTACATAAATAAAGGCTATGTACACTATCCACTATACTATACTATACAAATAAAACACTGTGCTGTACTCTATGCTATGCTATACCTATTCTAACATTTCCTATCTCTGAACCGTATGTACCCGAGGGTTGTCATATTGCACATAGTGTTATTGCACATTCATTTAAAGTGTTGCAGTTTGCAGGTTTGAAATGTTCACAGTTGTGTTTCAGTGTTGCACTTGATTTCAATCTAGTAGCTGCCATCAAATTGTCTAGAAGATTGTCCAGGGCCTAGAACCTAGGTCTTCCTTTGGTGCCACTGAAGTAATACTTCAGTGGCACCAAAACATGCATTTAAATAGCTATGATCATATCTTTAACTAAGTATTACTTCTGAATAGGTTGTGAAGAACAGTCCATGCATGGCAGGATGTCAAACAAAAAACAATGCTTAAAACAATATTAACAGAGTGTCTGAGTAGGAGCAGGGTTACAACTCACCTAAAAGAAACCTGGGGTGAATCATGTCTTTCCTTTTCCCCATTGGACACGACTGTAATAAGTTAAACCACAGAGTCAGGTGCTCCTGCAATCCTGCATCCTAACAAAAGGTGAACAACCTTTTATTTATGGGTCCTGCTCCAAGTTAAATATCATCTAGCTTGCAGAACTTTGCAGACCAAAGGTGTTTATTTATTTTTTGCTTCGAAAATACCTCCTCACTGGTCACCCAAGGAACAAGATCCGATAGTCTGGTAAATTATGTTTTTGCTAAGCTTATGCATTTGTGCATATCCATGTCAAGATAAACATTTGCACTCTGCCTTTCCTTTCCTAGACAAACGGATTGATACCATTCAGCTTAACACGAGTCACGTGTAGTTACGCAGAAAGTCACTGTGCTGACATTAAAAATGCAACGGATAGAGTAAGCTATTGTTGTACGTTATTGTGCACACGTTAGAGTAATGCAATTATGCAATTGATCAAGCTTGTCAATCATTATTGTTTAAAATGGAATAATAATATATATATTTTTAAAGCCTTATATCATCATCATAACAGCAGTGAGGTTCGTTTCTTTTCGGATGTCCGTTCAGATGTGTTGATATCGTGAGTCCAATGCTACACTGCCACCTACGTCTGTGGCTGTTAAAGTACAGGTGCACAACTAAAAAAAAATGGAATATCGTGCAAAAGTTCATTTATTTCAGTAATTCAACTTAAAGGGTTAAACTTAGATATTATATAGACTCATTACATGCAAAGCGAGATATTTAAAGCCTTTATTTGTTATACATTTGATGATTATGGCTTACAGCTTATGAAAACCCCAAATTAAATATCTCAGAAATGTTTAATATTACATGAAATCAATAAGAAAAGGATTTTTAAAATACAGAAAGTCAGCCCTCTGAAAAGTATAATCATGCATATGTACAATGCAATGAGTCTATATAATATTTAAGTTTAACCCTTTTACCGTACGTTGAATTAATGAAATGAATGAACTTTTGCACGATATTCTAATTTTTTGAGTTGCACCTGTACATTTTACACTAAACATAACAGTGTTGGGTTCGAGACAGGCTACTACTCTTTGAGTTGGGTTTGACCATTAACTCTTTAGGTCTTTTAGTCTGAGATCTTTTGTAGAATTATTAATTTGGGCGTGTGGGGTCGAGGATGACTCTGGTAGTTTGAATCAACAAAATGTGATAGTCAGTTAGTTAGTAGCCTGTCTGAAAATGTTGACTTTTGATGCCGCCTGGGTAATGTAGTTGGAACTACATTACCCAGGGTTAGGGAACTACATTACCCAGGCATCAACAGTTGACAACACATGAGCTCAAGATACGCAAGGTCAGTGTTTAACTCAACGTGGCCAGTAGATTTTTAGACCGGTTATTGATTTTATGAAGTTCATTCCGTTCATATATTTAGTCTAAATCTAAATCTGTTCATATGTTCCTACTGTGCTCGATCTGTTTGTCACGCTTTCTCTAGTACAAGGCAAGATAGTCCTGTCTTGCAAGTACAAGAGCAACATATTATTGCACTTTTACAGCATTTGCACTTTTCAGCATTTGTTGATTTTGTGAACTGAGTGATTTTCATAAACAGATTGGTACATCTTTTTAGTGCAGTTAAAAAAATAAAATATGCTATATATACCGTATATAGGCTAGCTATATAGCTGACCTGTTACATTACCTGTTACACCCACCATTACATTGCAGGTGCCTAAATTATCCTCTGTTTATGTCGTTTTTAACAATGAAAGTATTGCATCTTTGTCACATTCTAACATTGTTATTTGTTTCCCAAATGACACAAAGTAGTAAGCATGCTTGGCAATGAAGTGAAGTGCAAAGAGAATCCTTGAGGCATTGGTGTAAGCTTAGAGTTTACTAACCTATCTGAGTTTACTAACCTATCTGAGTTTACTAACCTATCTGAGTTGACTAACCTATCTGAGCTTAGAGTTTACTAACCTATCTGAGTTAACTAACCTATCTGAGTTAACTAACCTATCTGAGTTGACTAACCTATCTTAGAGTTGACTAACCTATCTTAGAGTTGACTAACCTATCAGAGTTTACTAACCTATCTGTGTTGACTAACCTATCAGAGTTTACTAACCTATCTGTGTTGACTAACCTATCTGAGTTTACTAACCTATCTGAGTTGACTAACCTCTCTGTGTGAGGATCTTTGCAGGAGCCATGAACTATTCAAGGTTTCTGACAGCTGTCAGCGCAGCACGGAAACCCTCAGCCATCCGAATGTTGAGTAAGTCCTGACTGTACATGTGTGTGTGTGTGTTGTACATGTATTATATTGTTTGTATCTAAAGTGGCTTCGGAAAGTATTCAGACCTCTTCACTTTTCCACATTTTGCTTTGTTACAGACTCTATTTAAAAAGTCCAATTCACATGCAATAATATGAATTGGACTTTTTAAAGTCCAATAAAAAAAGTCCTCTCTCTCCCTCTCTCCCCCTCCCTCACCTTTTCTCCCTCTCCCTCTCCTTCTCTATTATGGGGTATTCCTTCTCTATTATGACAGAGCGAAAACAAATGTTTTAAAAATGCAAATGCAAAAAACCTTTTCAACAAGTTAAATTGAGTCCATCTGAGTGCAAGGAGGACAATAGTTCACGTGAATTCGGAATGAACACGCACAGACAAACATACCCATAATAACATACAGTATTCTTCATGTGATGGATGGAAACTACATTGCATGTGCTGGAATTGTACTAAATAATGCTTTGTAGTAAAACCAAATAAACATATTTTCAGCCACTTTCTTTGCTGTATCATTTGAATTCATTTTTTGCAATCACAATTACGGATGTGAGCTTCTTGGCCTGAGTTGATGTTGGACTGTAGTTTTTACTCTCTGCCATTTGTAGGTATTTGTCACCAGGCCTCAGGGTAGCATTCCTGAGCAGTGTTGTACCTCCATTTGCTAAATTTGTAATGATTCCTATGCAAATCAGACTCCCTGTAAAAACTAAGATATTAATTCCAAAATCACATCCCTGCATTAAGATAGACTCAATTCAACTTGTTGAGTGACTTGTTGATGACATTGGGTCATGGCAAATAATACTTATCTAAATTAGCTATTTCTGAATTTAAATTTGAATACATTTACAGAAATAATTCTGTTTTTCCACTTTGTCATGGGGTATAGTGTGTGGATTGATGGTGGATTTTTTGGGGGGGCATTTTAAATTGAGTCTATAACACAACAACATGTGGAAAAAGTGAAGGGGTCTGTATACTTTCTGAAGCCACTGTGTAATTGTCCAAAAACACCAACGAAGTCATCTGTATGCACATATAATGCACATTTATTAGTATTAGTGAATAATGCAACATAATTAAACACATTTGAAAAGTAATAATAATAATATAACCCATTAATCATCACCTGTATTGAGATGAGATGTGTTGTATGAGACTAACCTGTCTTAATTCCTTCCTTGCTAAGCTGAGCTGCAGCAGCGGTCCCCCCCCTCCATGATCTCCCTGGCCGGGGGGGCGCCCAACCCCAACACCTTCCCCTTCCAGTCTGCCTCCTTCAAGATGAAGAACGGAGAGACGGTCACGTTCGATGAGACCATCATGAAGAGGGCTCTGCAGTACTCGGCATCTAATGGGTGAGCAGGGCCGGTCCTAGGCATTTAGGTGCCCTAGGCGAGAGTATGATTTGATGCCCCCCCCCTCCCCCAAAATGTTAGGGGTGCCACCACCACCACCACATTAAGCCACCAGTACTGCCTCGTCACCACCCACACATTCAACAGTAAAAATATGGACAACAATGGTTTCAAGACAAAAATATTATTTTTTATAAATTAAAATTACAGAAATCAGAAAACAAGGTACAAATAAACATATTCAAACATTAATAGTGCAATCAGAAATCAGAAAACAAGCTACAAAATTATTTAAATGTATTTGGCGCCATCCAGGCATTTGGCGACCGCCTAGTTCGCCTATGCCTAGGACCGGCCCTGCGTGAGTGAGCAGCAGACAAGTTGGTACCATAATTCAGGACTCAACATTCAATTCAATTCAACTTTATTGGCCATGTGCAGTGCACTAGGAACATGACTTGGTATTCTACCATGCTAAACAAGCTACAATACATACAACAGCAAGACGACAATACAACAAAACTAAAGACAAAAAATATATACAGTACCAATATGAGTGAATATTATGAATAAATATACTGTACAACTAAGTGCAAGAACATGTAAAGTGCAAGGTGCAATGATCAGCAGTTATTGAGAAGGGCTATGGGGCTTTGGGGAAGAAACTGTTCAAGTGGCGTGATGTTTTTGTCCTGGTGGCCCTGTACCCCTGTCCAGAAGGGAGTAACATGGAAAAGTCCATAACGACACTGCTCCTAATAAGCTGTAAGGCATAAGACTACTTAGATAACTGTATTTGTAGCTCCAGTACACAGGCTATATAGGACTCATGGTCAAATCGTGAGCTTATAATTATAAGGTTCTATCTCCGTTTAGGGCAGTTCAGATATTGAGCGTCAACGTTTTTACATTCCATTATGTTTTGTGAGATGGAACCTTTGTATTTTATTAATTACTAACTAAAAAATGACAACTTTTTAAAAACAACACCACACAGGCATTAATAAACACCTAATGGATCAGATTATGTAAAAAACTCAATTTTGACAAAAATTGAGATAGAACCTTATAATTCTAAAGTCACAAAATATATGGTTGAGTTTATAATGCAGAAACACAGGGGAGTCGAGGAGTTGAATGGCATTATGACATACCGGTATAATATTTCAGCTTTACATTGAAAGTTGTTTAGACAAAATGACTCTCTCCGATAGGTGCAGAAGCTACTCTAGCGGCGGTAGAACGAAGGTTATCTCTTTATGCGTCCTTATCTACTTTTACAGCTCTCTATGTAAACAGTGTAGCCTGAGGTTGTAGCTACCCTCAATCACAGATTGTCATGGCATTGGTTAAATCATACTGATAAGAGATAAAGCCGGGCTATAAAGCAAGGATAAACATAAATAAACATCTAATATATCACACTATTGAGGTTGATTACATAACGTGGCTCCCGTTCAAGTTGTATCATTGTCTATGGCTACTACTAAGAAGGTCATTGGTTGAGGTTTTGCATCACCAGGCTATGCATCATCATCATCTTGATTTGCATCATGATTGTTTTTGGATCTAAAAGGAAAGTGACCTGTGGCCTGGGGTGGTCCAGTGGTCTAGCACCGTGGTCTACAGTGCACACATATGCCCATGTCGGCATGGGTTCGGGTCCGGCCCATGCCCTGCTGACATGCCCTCTCTCCCTTCTTCTCCTTGCTTTCCTGTCTGTCTTCACTATATCTGTCCAATAAAATAAAAAATATGTGAGTGGGACTACCCCACTCAGAAAAAATAACTTTAGACCCACTTTTCTCCTCCATAGAATTCCAGAGCTGCTCTCCTGGATGAAGAACCTCCAGAAGGACCTTCACAACCCGCCTACGGTCAACTACAGCGCTGAGAAAGGTCAGATGGACATGTGTGTCACCACAGGGAGCCAGGAGGGTCTCTGCAAGGTACGGCAACCTCGGATGACTCATCTACTCGTTACACTGTTGTTCTGTTCTTTATCACGTTCACACAAAGAGAAGTGCACAGCTCCTCTCCTGGAAAGGCGTGACGTTATAAGGTTCTCTCTCCATTTTTGTCAAAATTTAGTTTTTTACATAATCTGATCCATTAGGTGTTTATTAATGCCTGTGTGGTGTTATTTTTAAAATGCTGACATTTTTGAGTTAGTAATTCATAAAATACAAAGGTTCCATCTCACAAAACATAATGGAATGTAAAAACTTTGACGCTCAATATCTCTGAACTACCCTAGACGGAGATAGAACCTTATAATTCTAAACTCACGTAAGGGTTTATGACTGTTATAATGTCATAATGTTTATAATGTTCACGAAGAAAGGGTTATGTTGACTGTCATTCCAGCAGGGGATTGTAGTAACAGTCTTCTAAGCATTTTAAGCAACTTATTATGTGTTATAAATAAGCAACTTATACAGTACTCGTCTTTAATGTTATGTTGTTTTTGGCAGATGTTTGAAATGCTGATCAATCCTGGAGACAACGTTCTCCTCGACGCACCCACATACTCTGGAACCCTCGCTGCGGTAAGAAGCCCTCCTGCTTAGCTAGATAGAAAACAAGCATGTTCTCCCAGCCCTAGGAATCTTTCTCTCACACACTCACCACCGGCATACACTCACGCACACATACATACATACATACATACATACATACATACATACATACACACACACATACATACGGTACTGTACATACATACATACATACATACATACCTACATACATACATACATACATACATACGCACACACTAGTCATGGCCCCTGATGTAGAGTCTTGAGTGTGCCTCCTGTACCAGTAAAACATCCCAGAAACACTCTTCCACAGTGTAGGTCACTTCACTCTTGTGAGGATATCCTCCTTTTTTTACGCTGAACTCAGCATCATGGCTGTCATCAAACTCATTGTCATACATCGGGTGAAACACCCCCCCCTCCCCTCCACACACACACAGACACAGACACAGACACACACACACACACACACACACACACAGACACACACACAGACACACACACACACACACGCACGCACGCACGCACGCACGCACGCACGCACACACACACACACACACACACACACACACACACACACACACACACACACACACACACATACACACACACACACACACACACACACACACACACACTCTTTTACACTCTATCTGTGTCATCCATCCCCAGCTGCAGCCACTGGGGTGTAATCTAATCAACGTCCCCAGCGACCAGCACGGTATGATCCCGAGTGGCCTGAAGGAAGTGCTGTCCCGCTGGGACCCTGCCGACACCCACAAGCCTGGCAGCAGCGCCCCCAGAGTCCTCTACACCATCCCCAACGGGGGGAACCCCACGGGGGCGTCCATGACCACCGAGAGGAAGAGGGAGGTCTACGAGGTACTGTCAAGTATCCCATAATATCCACTGTAGGAACACACACTGACTCATAGCATAGGGGAGGGAACCAATCTAAAAGTGTCATGCTTGTTATATATCCGTGCCACTGTAGATGGATTGATTTCCCCAATGGTTCTGTTTCATCCGAATTTAATGATTTTTTTTTTCTGGTTTTTTGATAGCTTGCGAGACAATACGACCTCCTTATCATCGAGGATGACCCCTACTACTTCCTGCAGTTTGAGAAGGTGAAAAGGCTTCGTTGTTGTTGATGTGTATCATATCCTTTGTCCATAAAAAAAAAGCCATTTGGATGCATAGCTCTCTGGCTTCACCCTTTCTGTATACTCACGTGTCTCTGTCACTCTGTCGTCTTTCTCTGTTTGTCTGTCTGTCTGTCTGTCCGCCCCCTCTCTCTCTCTGTTTGTCTGTCTGTCCGCCCCCCCCCTCTCTCTCTCTGTTTGTCTGTCTGTCCCCCCCCCTCTCTCTCTGTTTGTCTGTCTGTCCGCCCCCCCCCCCCCCCCTCTCTCTCTGTTTGTCTGTCTGTCCGCCCGTCTGTCTGTCCGCCCCCCCCCCCCCTCTCTCTCTCTCTGTTGCAGCCCTGGGCCCCCACTTTTCTTTCCATGGACGTCGATGGTCGTATCCTCCGGACAGACTCCTTCTCTAAGATCTTGTCGTCGGGGTGAGTCAGAGTGTTGGGGTGGAAGTTAAGAAGGGAATGAGTGCTTCAGTCACTGGAGCAGTAATGTTATAGGTATGATATGTTATGGGGTAATAGAAGAAGGTAGGTAGGTAGATCTGTAGGTTGGTTAATGGTTGGTAGGTAGGTAGGTAGGTAGGTTAATGGTAGGCAGGTAGGTAGGTTAATGGTAGGCAGGTAGGTAGGTAGGTAGGTTAATGGTTGGTAGGTAGGTAGGTAGGTAGGTTAATGGTAGGCAGGTAGGTAGGTTAATGGTAGGTAGGTAGGTAGGTTAATGGTAGGTAGGTAGGTAGGTAAGTAAGTAGGTAGGTAGGTAGGTAGGTTAATGGTAGGTAGGTAGGAAGGTAGGTAGGTAGGTAGGTAGGTTAATGGTAGGTAGGTAGGTAGGTAGGTAGGTAGGTAGGTTAATGGTAGGTAGGTAGGTAGGTAGGTAGGTTAATGGTAGGTAGGTAGGTAGGTAGGTATTATATAAAATATAATGTAATATATAAAAGTATAGCTATTTAAGTTTAATGTTATGCTGTTGACCCCTGGGTTAGGAGTTGGGAGAGTGCCCAATCAGATGTATATGTGCTTGTCATTTACAAGGCAGGACTTGGATTGTTTACTCAGTGGGAAAGTGACTTGTTTTTCCAGTTCAGGGGACAATTTAATAACACCGTTCAATTCCCAATACACACAGGATGCAGTCCTCCTGTGCTCCCAGAGACACTCAGCACATTGTTGTGGTGGTTTTTTCCACCGGTGAAATGGCCTCTGTCTGTGTCTGCCCTTTAGCATTAGCCCCTATGGACCACAGTGTGTGTGTGTGTGTGTGTGTGTGTGTGTGTGTGTGTGTGTATGTATGTGTGTGCGTGTGTGTGTGTGTGTGTGTGTGTGTGTGTGTGTGTGTGTATGTGCACTCGCACGCACGTGTGTGTGTGTGTGTGTGTGTGTGTGCGTGTGTGCGCTCGCACGCACCTGTGTGTGGACCACAGTGTGTGTGTGTGTGTGTGTGTGTGTGTGTGTGTGCGCGCTCGCACGCACGTGTGTGTGTCTGTTTGTGTAACCCTGTGTGTCTGTCATTGCAGACTGAGGATAGGCTTCGTGACTGGACCGAAGCCCCTGGTGGACAGAGTGGTTCTGCACATCCAGGCTTCTACGATGCACACCAGCACCTTCACACAGGTGAACGAACACATCCTCCCAGTTATTGTTTGCTTGATTTTTTATTTGATTTGATTTTTATTAGGAAATGTACAAATAGCATCATTTACACATTATGACACTAAGGAATGTCCAGAGGATGGCACTTGAAAGCATTATTTAAAACACTTATTTCCAAAGTGGTCCTCGATGGAAACATAAAATGAATAAAAACAAAACATCACATCATAAAACAGCATAAAAAACAGTATAAGAGCACAGCATGAAAAACACATATTAAAACACACAACATGGAAACATAAAGTGAACCGAAACAAAACGCTTAGTATTGTTGTAATGTTTCTTAGTCTCTGTCATTGTTTAAATCTCACATGAGGCCCCTTTCCTATGACTGTAATTTGAGCAGAAAAACAGGAAACCGGAAAACTGTTGAAAAACAGACAATTGTATGGTTTTATATGTGAGGTAATAATATTACAGAAATCTAATGTTCTTGGAAAGGGTAGGAGGGTACATACAGTATAATATCCACGACTGACTTTGTGTCTTAGACCAGTAGCAGAGAATAGACAGAAAGGATCGATGTCTGGCAGTTTAATCAATGTCAACACAGAGGTTTACTGGCCGAACGTGACAGTCAGGCAGGCAGGTCTGCTCTTCGTATGTGAACGTGTTGTTGTTGTTGTTGTTGTTGTTGTTGTTGTTGTTGTTGTTGTGAGGGGGGAAGCTAGAGACAATATATAAGGAAGTGAGTAACAGACTAGATTATTTTAAGATGCAATTACCTCTTTCTGATCGTCACTTCCTGTTTTTGACATTCTACTCATCTACTTACGGAGGGCACTAGAATTCCATTTGTTCAGAATGTGAGAGAACATGCAACAAAATTGCACTCTCAAGTCGCCCAACCATTTGCAAGTTGGAATGCACGGTAGTGTTATAACGCTTTAGTGGTAAATAACTGCACTCTGGACTGGAACTATACTGCATAACTTTTAGTCCTCTCTCTCTCTCACTGCCTCACAGCTCATGGTGTCTCAGCTGCTGCATGGCTGGGGACAGGAGGGCTTCCTCAACCACATAGATGGGTAGGTCACACCTGTGGTAGCCTCGAACGGCAGGCGTCTAGCTCTCCTATTAGACATACACTTGTGGTAGCCTCAAACGGCAGGCGTCTAGCTCTCCTATTAGACATACACCTCGTGAGCTTAGAATTATAAGGTTCTATCTCCGTTTAGGGTGGTTCAGAGATATTGAGCGTCAAAGTTTTTACATTCCATTATGTTCTGTGAGATGGAACCATAGTATTTTATTAATTACTAACTAAAAAATGTCAACATTTAAAGAAATAACACCACACAGGCATTAATAAACACCTAATGGATCAGATTATGTAAAAAACTCAATTTTGACAAAAATTTAGATATAACCTTATAATTCTAACGTCACGACCTGTGGTAGCCTCGAACACGAGGCTTCTAGCTCTGCTATCAGACACACAACAGTTGACAGAGATCACACCAGTAGCACTTGCATCAGGACACATCATCCACAATGGTCCAACTCAGTCGTTGATCACTAATTAACTTCTGTCCCTATAAAACATAGTTTGTATGTGGACATAAACTGCTATATACACCCTTATGTCAATACAGGACTGTAATTACTTTATGATTTCTTGAGCTTTTAATGATTGTTGTTGTGTATGATGTATTGCATTTATTAAAAACAATTCCTCTGCTGTACACTTTGCAATGAAAAGCATTGATATAAATAAAGTTGTTTCTTCTTTTTCTCTTGCAGGGTGATTGAGTTTTACAGAAAGCAACGGGACGCCATGCTGACATCTGCAGACAAGTGGCTCAAAGGTTTGTTTTGCACGCATCCCTTGATATTTAAGCCTAACATTTAAACATTCATCATTGTGATACTATATGTGGTAGAAAGCCATGTCATTGGCTGGACCAGAGATGTGTCCTTTACTTAAAACCAACATCTTTATCTTTATAACTGCAGCTTTTCCTGTATCCTTTAAAGCTGTACTCAGAGAGGGATGGGAGCAGTCGGTTTTCAAACGGCATTATGGGACAAATTCCCTCGCTAAAGCACTATAGCTGTCAAACAGGATCCTGGCTTAACTCTACTGTGTGTGTGTGTGTGTGTGTGTGTGTGTGTGTGTGTGTGTGTGTGTGTGTGTGTCTGTGTGTCTGTGTGTCTGTGTGTCTGTGTGTGTGTGTGTGTGTGTCTGTGTGTCTGTGTGTCTGTCTGTCTGTCTCTTTCTCTCTCTCTCTCTCTCTGTCTGTCTGTCTCTCTCTCTCTGTCTCTCTCTCTCTCTCTCTCTCTCTCTCTCTCTCTCTCTCTCTCTCTCTCTCTCTCTCTCTCTCTCTCTCTCTCTCTCTCTGTCTGTCTGTCTGTGTAGATGTGGCAGAGTGGCACGCCCCAGCTGCAGGCATGTTTCTGTGGATCAAACTGAAGGGCGTCCCAGACACGCAGCAGCTCATCATGGAGAAGGCTCTGGAGAAAGAGGTTGATCTAATTCACTGTGTAGCCTATTAACTCGTACTATTAAATCCCTGTTGCAATGTCATCTAGCTATATCTCTCAAATACCCTCACTTATGATGACACTGTTATAGCCATAGAGATAACATGTGTATATCTATGGTTATACAGTATGTTAGTACATTTGTGTGACTCCACATGAAGGAGTTTATCATGTTCTAAACTAGACTAAATATGAGTATTATGACAAACTGGCTTTCTATAACCTGCCTGTGCATGTATTGTTTTGTTAATAGTCCTAACCCCGCATCGGGGTGATATGCACTTAGGGTGAGGCTGGTGCATGTTAGAATAGGTTGTGGGGTAGTGCATGATGAGCTGATTGGTCTCTTTCTATGGGAAAAGAACAAGGAGCACAATTGGGCTATTTTCTTTTGTAGCATCATGGGAGATTTTCCTCGCTTCACTGAACAATTGAACGCTTTTGTAGTCAACTAGAAGACTTGTCCTGTGGGAGGAGAGGTTGAATAAAATGAACAGCATATCTGATATCAGCACACATCAATACACCTGAGGACCTTTGAACTGTTAAGTTTCACATAATCTTAGAGTTCTAAGATCGAACCTAAACTTTGGAGTGTTGAGCAAATGGTCACCAAACCAGACTGTGACAGAGTTTTCATAGGGTTCTAGAAGCAACACAGGTCCTGTTCTATCATGACCTTGATGCCTTGATGTTACAGCCCCTGTTTGGAAGGTCTTGTGGTCCCATGTGTGTTTCCCTGTGTATTGTTCTGTGTATTGAGATATTGCTTGTTTGTTTGTTCTGTGTGTCCAGGTGCTACTAGTCCCTGGAGGTGTGTTCATGATCAACAGCGCAGACCCCTGTCCTTACGTTAGAGCGGCCTTCTCCCTCTCCACACCGGAGCAAATAGATGAGGTAGATTCACACGCACATGCACACACACACACACACACACACACACACACACACACACACACACACACACACACACACACACGGATACACACAATCACATTCAGGAACGCAAACACACGCAAAACTTGACCTCTCACTCTCTCAACAGGCTTTCAAGAGGCTTTCTGCGCTCATCAAAGAAGCTTTGTGAGGATTCAGGCACAAAGAAGGAGGAGTCAGGCACAAAGAAGGAGGAGTCATGCACAAAGAGGGAGGAGTCAGGCACAAAGAAACTATTTTTCAGTGACAAGAGATATATTTTTTACAAATAGACTAACTTGAATCATAGAGCGAATCACAACCTCATTGACAATATGTTTTGCCTCGGAGATGACTGATTATGTTAATAATTTTGCAGGCATAATTTTACCTTAATAAGGTACACAATGTGACAATCCATTGACCTATAAACATACCTATGTATGTATACAGAGTATGTGATATGTCTAACAACAACAAAGCATTAATTGAGACCCTAAGCCTTTCGGAACACGAAAACTGTCATTGTTTTTTCATTTGTAAAAGCAGTCTTTAAACAGTCCAGCTAATTGTATCTAAAGTTAGCTGAAGTTAGTAGTATAGCTATTCGGTTGTTAAGTCGTGACGTGTTTCCGGGTCCAAAGTTGGCTGAGGCGCTCTCTTCGAAATGCCCCAGTAATAATAATAATTCATTATATTTGTATAGCGCTTTTCCGAGGCTCAAAGACGCTGACAAATATGGGAAAACGGGAAAGTGCTGTGTCCCTTGTTGTATGAATAGATCCCCTCGTCTAAAAAACGATTGAACTGTCATTCTACCGCTGTAGTACACTGGTACTCTGGTGCAGGGGATTTCTGGACCCGGAAATTGCTAAACGTCACGTTTGACGTCAGACTTAACAACCGAATAGCTATTTAAACAACTCTGAACCATGGATTACAGTGTATTGGCCCATGAACTACCTTCAGGGTAAGGAACCATCTGGAAGGTATAAAACAGTAAACTATCCCTTTAACCTAGGCTGTTGTAGCAGTAGTAGGTGTAGGTGTGTTGTTTGTTGGGGTGCCTTTGAGGACCTGACATGCTTTAGGAGATTTAACAATCCTGTGGTGACCTCTGTAAAGAATGTCTCACCACCTCCTCCAGTATGTAACGCCTTTCTGAGCTGAGCAGACCACAAGGCCCCTGTGTATGGTGCTTATACGAGGAGTGTGTAGTGTGTATGGTGCTTATGGGGAGTGCTTGTTTGTGTACAGATGAAACACGACTATCCTGTAACGGATACTCTCATAATAAACTGTTGAGGTTTTGTAACTTGTGAGGTGCATGCATGGGGGCATTGAAACATATCATTGTGTGACTCGTTTAAAATCAAAGACTGAACCCCACTTGACCGCAACACACCTCTTTGGGGATGTTACAGTGTGCGTAACATACAATATTTGCCTTATAGCTGACGAGGGAAGTAGGTTTCATTGCACCACAAAATTAAGTGCCATTGACCTAACTGACATTGACCTATTCATGAGGCTGTAGTAGGAGCCTACTTTATTTAAATCAATCAGATTCAACTGCAGTGCTTGGTGGCAGTCTGCCTGCATCTGGGACAGTAGCCACCACTGTGCTTGGAGAGCAGTTCCTTTTCAGACTCAATGGGAAAGAGAAGAACAACTGAGAAATGATGATCAATGTGCTTGGTTAATGTGTACATGATCTAATCTATAGACATGCTTTGTGTTTCAGTTTTAGGAACAATCCTCATTCGCTTGTCATTGATGTGCAAAGAAAGACCTCCGAATTGTTGTTGTTGTTTTAGTTTGAATTAAATAATTTATTCTGTCTGTCACTCATAACTCAAACAGCTGTAGCCTACATTTAGGAATTCACCGTTTTTTTTGTTTTTGTTTTTGTTTTTTTGCGGATGTGAATCTTTAGAGTTTGTGCGCGGCCCATTATATCACGACCTAGTTTTTCTGCTGGTTAGTAATTTCGTGAGTTTAGAATGATAAGGTTCTATCTCCGTTTAGAATGATAAGGTTCTATCTCCGTTTAGAATGAGAAGGTTCTATCTCCGTTTAGAATGAGAAGGTTCTATCTCCGTTTAGAATGATAAGGTTCTATCTCCGTTTAGAATGATAAGGTTCTATCTCCGTTTAGGGCAGTTCAGAGATATTGAGCGTCAAAGTTTTTACATTCCATTATGTTCTGTGAGATGGAACCGTTGTATTTTATGAATTACTAACTCAAAAATGTCAAAAACATTTTAAAAAATAACACCACACAGGCATTAATAAACACATAATGGATCAGATTATGTAAAAAACTCAATTTTGTGTTGACAAAAATGGAGATAGAACCTTATAATTCTAACGTCACGAGCTGACTAACAGAGGAACTGAGCCAAGCGAGGGGAGAGAGAGAGGAGATGGAGGCGAAGCTGCAATAACGGAATTCAGTCGGTCGGATGTTGATTTGATTGACAACATCATCTCCTTTAATATGGATTTCGTATAAACATTTGTCGTCGAACACAGAACAATTACGATGTAAGTAAGTATGCCGAATAACGAATGTTACTGGAAAAAAACGTTAGTTAGTCCGCGAAGATAAGGTAACGCAAGCTAGCGAAAAAGCCGTTTGTTAGCTATATAAGCTAGCTGGCTGTCCTCGTTAGACACAGCCTAGATATCACTATTATTTAGATTACTATTATATATATATATATTATTAATATTATATATTACTATATCTATTACTATAGATATAACGATATGTATGGCACCGAATAGCCTTGGGTGGGATAGCCAAATCAAATGGCTGTTCTTTTGTCTCTTACTAAATCTAAATCCAGCTAGCTTAGCATAGCCATTAATGTGTAAGTTAGGACCAAACCACTCCGCTATTTCTGACTCTAGCATGATACTATTATACCTCATAAGCCCATTTAATATCTGCAAATATGACATTAACGTTGGAAAACAGCACATGTGATGTAGGTGTTGACATAGGAATGAAAGAAAGTGAACGTTATCGATATGTATTTGTTTTGTATTAACCACAATAGAGCCAGGCTTTAAATGTCTTTGACTAGGGTTAGTAGCCTTGATAAACACCATTGACGTCCAACATTGTTGCTTTTACCGTCGAAAATGTTGCAGATTGTGGTTGTAACATTGTAACATTGTAACACACACAGGGTTTTAGGAAATTGATACAATTGATACATGTATCAATTTGCTAAAAACCTGTGGGTTGTTACAAACCACAATCTGCACATTTTCGACGGGGAAAACAATGTTGGACGTCAATGGTTTTATTTATCAAGGCTACAGTAACCTAGTCAAGACCATTAAACCTGGGTTGCAACAATGTGATGCATGTCAGTAAAAGCCTGTTTGGGTGTTTTACTAGGCTAGTGTTTGTAATATATTCACTGTTTTTTTTATTGGTTAAAAGAAATATGAAACTATTCGTATTCCAGATGCCCTTTAAAAAAAAGATCAACATAAGATCAGCAGTGTATAATTAGGCACCCTGGTTTCATTGACATTTGTCTCTTTCTCTTTCTTTCAGTGAAATGTTTGAAGATCTGGGAACACCGAACACCACACTGCCTCCCAACATCACGACCATCAGCAGATAGCCACTGAGTCTGTGGGAAAGCAAGGATGAAGATGCACATGAAATGACACAGATTCTCCTCCTCGGGTGATTAACCGACAGTAGAGAAAATGAATTGGGCCAGCGGATCATCATACGCCTTCTGGTTCATAGTAGTGTCCGTTATCAGTCCCCATGTCGGCGTCGGTGCCTCATCGATGGTGTCAGACGGAAACAGCACGGAGGAGAACGGGACTTTGGCAGATGGGTTTGTCCCTGTGGTGTTCGGGAAAGTAAGCCAGATCATCGCCCGCGAGGGGAACTGCGCGCTGATTGATTGCAATGTCACCGGAGAGCCCTTACCGAATATACAGTGGTTCAACTCGCATGGACTCCTATTAGACACCGAGACCAGTGGTAAGTCAAGTCAGGCTTCTATTCAAGTCGTTGAATACACAGTTGTCACTTGTCAGTGTCCCTAACGTGGCTAAAATTCTGTCAGGTTATAGCATACAACTCTGTATATCTCCATAATGAATTTGCAGACAATGTATGTTGATGCAGGAAGGAGGGTATTTTAGTATCATTCAGAGAGAGAGATTTCATTAGAAGGTCATCGAGAAACCAGACATTACAGTAAGATGACAGTGGTGTATGATTACTTATAAAAAAGAGATTATTGCTATGATGCAATGTCAATCCAGCCAGCCAGATGAGAACATAATCACCCATCAAAGCTATCATGATGATGATATGATGACAACAACACGTTGGCCAACCGGCTCCTTTCCACAATATTTGAGTACAAAAGTCATGGTCTGTCACAGTTGCGCAACTGCAGATGCATGATAGGCCTACATTGTACATGGCCTAATACACGTTCTGCTATTCTAGACCTAGTAGTAGCAGCAAGCCATGGTCTTAAGTTATTATGACATTTAACATTATATAAATTAAATTGGCACAATAAATACAGAAACATGCTCACTAAGAACAAAGAGCGCTAGGCCTAATTAAAAACCCAAAGAAACGTGACTCAATCACATCTTAAATATTAATGAGGTTGAACAGGATAGCATGGTAGTTGTCCCCTCAGTCCTCCTAGCCAACCTGGGTGGAGGAGATAGGAGAGACAGAGTGAAAGAACGACGGAACATTTGAGAAGTTGCCCCCCAGCATTATAATTAAATTATCAACTACAGGACAATTGGTTATCCCAAGGGGAATGTTGTTAAAGCTACACTCTGGGATATGACGTCAATGTGGAAAAAAGCAGGGTGACACTGACTACCGGTGATGATTTCAAAACTCGGATCAAGAATCGAGATGATACGATCAACTCCAGCACGCATATTGCAGTGCCTAGTGCCTACCCTTGTTCACATCTTTACTTAGGCCTACTCTAAAATGTCTTTGGTAAAAAATTGCTGCGACTTCTTGGCATGACATCATATCCCAGAGTCTACCTTTAAGCTCTATCTTTCAATCTTGTTGGTTCAGTCACCTGCGAAATAGGAAGAATGTTAACTGGATGTGTGTGAGAATCTGTTGGAACTTACACTCAACATGGAGAAACTTGTTTATGAGTTAATATGAAACACAGCACCTTGTATCTGTGACATGATAACATTAATATCTGAGTTAACACTTTATTAGGAACACTATACTAATACTGGGTAGGGCCTCCCTTTGCTTTCAAATCTCAATTATTTGTGGCATGAATTTCACAAGATGTTGGAAACATTCGTTTGAGATTCTGGTCCATGTTGACATGACTGCATCACGCAATTCCTGCAGATTTCTCAGGTGCTCTTTCAAGCTGTGAATCTCCCGTTCTACCACATTCGTAAGGTGTTTTATTGGGTTCAGAGTCGGTAACTGGGAAGGCCACTGAAGAGCACTGAACTCATTGTCATGTTCATGAAACCAGTTTGAGACTACTTTTGCTTTGTGACATGATGCATTATCATGCTGTAAGTAGCCGTGATTAACCAAAGATGGGTACATTGTGGCCATGAAGGGATGCACATGGTCAGCAACAATACTCAAATAGGTTGTGGCATTCAAGCGATGATTGATTGGTATTAACGGGCCCAAAGTGTACCAAGAAAACATTCCCCACACCATTACACTACCTCCACCAGGTTGGATCGTTCAGGTGATCCTAATAAAGTGTTTGAGTGTATGTGGTTGTGCTCTTAAAGGGGGAATATGTTACTTTATTGGAATGTGCACTAGTCACTATGAGAGATACAGTGAGAGAAAGTATTTTGGGCTTTGGAATCCATTAACCTCTGTTACGAACCTGTTGGGACATGCTTAGCAGTTGCTGATGCCTCCCTGTTGCACATTAGCTTTGTAGTTTTCACCTCTCTCTCACACACACACACACACACACACACAGAGGAAGTAAACCTATGTTCTCAGCCGACAGCCTTGAACACTTAACAAGGCAGGGTTGTGGTAAATGTAATTGCTACATTTCCGTTACTCATTCAGCTTTTCAAGAGACACGACACACTCGGCGATAGATGAATTGAGGGGGTGTAATAGGCCTATTCATTTTCTTTGAAGGATTTTTTTCTTTTTCTGAGTCGGGTAGTTCTGGTCCCACTCATATTTGTTATTTTATTGGATAGATAAGTGAAGATAGATGGACAGTAATGTAAGGAGAAGAGGGCATGTCCGCAGGGCATCGGCCGAATTTGAACCCATGCCAACATGGGCATATGATTGTGTACTGTACATATGCATATGTATACTGTACACCGCGAGGCTAGACCACTGGACCACCCCAGGCCATTTTTTGTCTTAGTGTTTAAGCTCAGCCTCTGGAATTGTATTCCCTCTGTTGTGACACTGGCCCACTCAGAACGAACCGTTGGCACAGGGAGAAATTAACTCACCTATCCAGTATCCACCGTCATATAACATCCCCACAGTGTCATCCAGTGACACTGCAGCAGTAGGCCTTTATTAATATGATAGTCTGGTTTAAATCCATACTCCTCTTCTTTACTCACCAACCAGAAATTACATGGTTGGTCTGGATGAGACAAAGAGCTTCCTAAAATAGAAAAAGTCATATGACTGGGGTTTCTTACTTGCAGTTTCAGCCTACATCTTCTCCACTAACACACACAGTAGAATATTGGACATGCTAGAACACTAGAACACTAGAATATTGGACATGCTAGAACACTAGAATATTGGACATGCTAGAACACTAGAATATTGGACATGCTAGAACACTAGAACACAGTAGAATGTTGGACATGTTAGAACACTAGAACACTAGAATATTGGACATGCTAGAACACTAGAATATTGGACATGCTAGAACACTAGAATATTGGACATGCTAGAACACTAGAACACAGTAGAATGTTGGACATGTTAGAACACTAGAATATTGGACATGCTAGGTCAGTTTTGTCATCGGTTCCGTTGACACATCAGAGCTGGTGTAGTGGCAGATGTTGGCTTGATGCATGTTCCTTCCTGGCAGTTTCTCATTTACATAGGTAGGTTGTTTGTGTTCCGCTCAGGACATTTGTCGCCCTGTAACCCACATTCACCACCCAGTACTTTTCCAGATGGGCTCACTATAGCCCCTCCCTCTATTTAAATATTGAACAACATGGAAGAAATAATGAGGTCACCCACTACTACCTACTACAGGGTTCCCGCCCTGGTCTTAAAAAGCCTTAAAGTCTAAAATCCTCCTACGCACTCCAACTTATAAGGCCTAAAAAGGTCTCACATTCCAGTTATACGGTCTAAAAATTAGGTGCTAGGTCTTAAAAATGAGATCCTGGCAAGGAAATCAGTCCGACCACATCTATTTACGCGGAAATGAATCAAGCTGGAACAAAAAAAAAAAGCCAATTCGCTTCCTTTTTTGTCTATGGCAGGGAAATCCCTCATTTCATCACCTCGAGGATGATAAAAAGCTATCATATGGTGTCGCGAATAGGTCTAAAATTCAATTCAAAGAGGTAAAAAAAAAAGTCTAAAAAGGTCATAACATTTGACTTGTTGGAACTTGTAGGAACCCTGTACCTATTATTCAGCTTTAACTTCTCAGGAAATAAGTTTGCTCAGTAATTAAGGTAGTGAGGTCACGCAGTAGGCCACAGCCGATGTGTAGGGTTGCTGCCTGCAGCTGCTGCAGGAATTAGCCTATATTATCGCTCGATGAATCCAATTCTTATTTGATATTGAATAAATAGAGTTCTGTGCCAAAATGTAGTAATGCATTTCATCAGTCGCCTGATTCCATAAATACATTTAGTTGAGTTGTGTTATGAGTGAGCCTAGAAGTACAGCGTAAGCATGTCTGTGTAAAACTTGAGGCCTTTTGAGCGAGGCTAGGCTGCTCATGACACGCTGCAGTAGAGACCTGGGGCCTCATTTATAAAGCTTGCCTACGCCCAAAAATGGACAGAAACTAGAGAAACGAGCAACTGCGACTCCGCTGGCAGAAGGATGGAACCGGAGAAAGGCTTTGAAATGGATACCATTTTATAAATCCAAATGTTGGTGTGCATAAATGTTCTTGCTTTGCGTACGTACACAAGCTTTTTACGCCAGTTCTACGCAAAGCTTTCTAAATGAGGCCCCTGCTCTTTGACTGCAGCTCTAGAATCTAGGAAGATTCTAGAATCTTTTTACCCGAGAAATATATCCTTGTGGTTTCCTGTTATGTGGTTGTGTGACATACGATTGAGAATATGAGTCATGGTTCTCAAAATGCAGTTGGTTAATGGTTACAGTGAATTTTGTGACTTAACTCAACAGTTTTTCACACTTTTTTCCTCTCTGTCCCTCTTGTGTCTGCAGAGGGGAAGTGGTGGCTGACAGACGATGGCATCCTCAACATCACCGACATCACATTTGCTGATCGTGGAAGGTACACATGCATGGCGTCCAATGTCTTTGGCAGCTCCAACTGCTCGGTCATCCTCCGCGTGGTCATCATGAACGGGGACATGGGGGTCTACTACATGGTAGTCTGCCTGGTCACCTTCACCATCATCATGGCACTTAACATCACACGCCTCTGCATGATGAGCAGCCATCTGAAGAAGACCGAGAAGGCCATCAACGACTTTTTCCGCACCGAAGGTGCAGAGAAGCTCCAGAAGGCCTTCGAGATCGCCAAGCGCATCCCCATCATCACCTCCGCCAAGACCCTGGAACTGGCCAAGGTCACCCAGTTCAAGACTATGGAGTTCGCCCGCTACATCGAGGAGCTGGCGCGAAGCATCCCGCTGCCCCCGCTCATCATGAACTGCCGCACCTTCATGGAGGACATCTTGGAGGTGGTGGGGGTGGACGAGATGAGGCACACCTTCCTCCGACAGGCACCCGAGGGCCACTGCGACTCGGGATGCATGGTGGCCACACTGGGGGCCGGGGACGTCTTCACCATCCTCCGGGAGAGAGAGAGGGAGAGGGAGAGGGAGGGTAGCGGATCCCCTGCAGCCGATTCGGACGACGCGTCCCTGCACGAGCAGCCTCAGCACATCGCCATCCAGGTGTCCATCCACCCACCGCTGGCCATCGGATACCCACAATGTCTCAGCATTGAGGCCCCGCCCCCAGCAGAGAACACGCCCTCATCCCCTCCCCCTATGCACGTGGAGCAGGAGCAGGAGGAGGAGGAGGAGGCGGAGGCGGAGGCGGAGCCAGAGGAGCAAGCGGCTTCAGAACCGGAGCAGGCTGAGCCAGAAGCAACCAATAATAAGCCCCAGCTTGGCCAGGTCATCTATGAAAGCCATGTATAATAAGGTCAAAACAACAACAGTCCTTTAGTATGGGAGGAATGATCCTGCTATGCATTAACCCCCTCCCAAAAAAACATATGTAGAAAGGTCAAGAATGCCTTTTTTCTTTTCACTTTTGAAAGGAAAAAAACTCCTCAACCTCATTATGTAGGTCCTCTGGTTAATAAATAATCAACCTGATAAAGACAATGACTATAATGTTTTCATGCTTATGGATTTTCATGTTGAATGTACATGGGAGAGGATATTTGTATTAATTAGTAAAAGCATTGTAGTGGGCCATTTTATTTGTTAAATTTAAGTAAGCAAGCAGACACAAGAGAGCTGTCTGCATATCAACTCAAACACATAGCTAATATATTCAGGAAAATGATCGAGTAATTAATGTTTTTTTTGTTTTGTTTTTGCAGTATTAGATTTTATGATGAATTAATTAATTTGCCTCAAAGCTGATATGCCAGACCACAAAAGAAGCTTCTTTTGTTTCAACTTCAAATGAACAACACACATCTAATCACTGTTATCACTGTCAAGCAACCTGCTATTTCAGTATGATGAACTGCCTAGTGAAAAATGCATGCTGGATTGATGACAAAAAAGAAGAGAAAAAAAGACTGATATGAAAATGAAATTGTGGTCTTCAGTCAAATTGTGTTATTCAAGATCTATATAACGCTCCTCCACGAGTTAATAGCCATATAGCCTCTATATTGACAACATTGTTGGTTGTGACATTATGACTAGAATTTCATACCTTTGGGCAATAACCACTATAGCCCTTGTAGTTAGTGGTTAATTTAAACATTTCAGTAAATGTGTGTATTGATTATTATTATTATTATTATTACTACTATCATCATGATTATTATTACCCCTCTGTGGTGTGTTAATGATCATGCACAACTAGATTTAGAAGTGTTATCTTTTGCCTTCCTATGGCCTTCCATGTTAGTTTCCTTAGAATAAAAGATTGCTGCTTTGTTTCTCCACGTCCTCTTTCTTTTTTTCCTCCATTTTCCTTTTTAATGTTTAAGTTTCTTGTCTTTGTTTTATTTGGGTCGTTAAACCTTCGGCCCTCCCACCCTACTTGCTTTAATGGAGGCTACAGTGCATTCTGCTGCATGTGAAAGGAGAGGGCTGTATTGAGATTACCGGTAGTCTTTCCGGGACTAAAATACTTTCTTCTTGCTGCAATAGTCTGGTGGGGGGAGGGAGGGGGGGTTGATGTTGTACTGCTTTAAAACGGCGCTCTTCAAATGGCACCTTTTTTGTAGTGGAATAAAAAAACTGTCTGCTGTGTGACCATGGTTGTCTCTGTTTGGTCTCTGTTTGGTTAATGATACAAAGTAACTGTGCTGTCATAATAGGACTCCATCTCGCTCTGTCTGTCTCTCACACACACAGACAGACGGAAGACCCACAATGTCTCATTGTTGTGTCATCACCTCATTCACTTCTCTAATCAGCCTGCCAGTTTTTCCACTGTCACACAGAACAAAAGAGTTCCATCTTGTAACCATAGTAACTGGTTATTATAGATGGGGAAACATTTGTATAAGCATTAGTCCTCACAGGAGTGCTGGTTTGCTAAGCAAAATGGATAATTGAATGCACAGAACCTACCTAATATGTGGTTACAAACACACACGGCTTCCACATGTAGCTAGATAAAGGGCTATCTTTAGATTAATCATGCACAAAGGCTTGTATGTAGAGTGAATGGAAAACCTTGTGACTGGTGGACCGCGAGTGATCTCTGTACTGTAATGGGAGACTTGGAGGTTAAAGGGAGGGGCGTGTGTTGGTGAGCAGGACTGGGAACAGACCCAGGCAGACTGCACAGAGCTCAGAGCTGGCTTCTAGGCTCGGCCTTTGTACTGCTTACAAACCCCTCCTGGGAGGCCAGCACAAAGGCCGGTTTGTTTTGGAAGTCTGGGTGGCAGAGTTGTGCTCTCCTCTTCCTCTACTCCACACAGTTCCACCCCTCCCTTCCTCTTACCCTTGTGTGCCAACAACAGAACAACTTCTGTGAGTTGCCTCCTGTAGAAAACTGCCTTTGAAGTGTAAGCAGTGAGTTATACGTTGACATGTCTAACCAGTCAGTCTGATAATTAAAGGTCCCATATTATGAAAAACTCACTTTTTTCACTCACTTTTAAAGCACATACGTTTGGCTCTCTGGGCCTACGAACACACAAACTGAAATAAAACAACCCAGTCAGTTTTTTGTGGGCTGACATTTCAAAAAACATGTGATTCAAGTCTGTCTCCCCATCTTACGTAAAGTGGAGTCTCATTAGAATTATACCACCCCTATGGCGTCAGGAATGCGTCATAAGTGTCGAGGCCATACGCCCCCCATCTGAGTATCTCCGTCCACAGCTGCAGGCTAATAAGACCAGTCTGACCCACAGATAATAATAACAATACTAGTATTAGTGATGCTACTGTAGCTCCAGTATGAATATGAATACTGTCAACAGCCCTCGGCTCGGTCTCTCCTGTTGCGGTCAATCATCTCGTATTGTATTACGAACCCTGAAGACTCACTTGGGAAATGTCGCTTTTTGCACCATGACCTTATAGGCTACTGTATTTAGCTTACCAATTTTCCATACCAAGCTATTGGTATGTCACAACACAAGTTATACTCTAAGTAAAATGGAATAAAGTAATTGGAATAAGGCGTCTGCTAAATGCCAAAAATGTAAATGTAATGTAAATGTCTATATTAACTTGTTGAAAAAGAGTGTAATATGGGAACTTTTATATCACTCAGCCTATGACGACTTCAACTCTATTGAAAAATGACTGACACAATGACGGAACAAGAACAAGGTCAATTTCAACATTTTAATTTAAAACAAAATTTTAATCTTTACATATTTTGTTTTAAATGTACAATCAAACCATCAATGTAGTCATACATTAAATTCTTCATAATGTACAACTAACACTACCATAAATAAAAAAAGGAAAAAACATCAAGATCAGTATGAAATACAGTGTTATTAGGCGACACCACTGGTTAACAAAGACGATGCGCTCTTCATTAACCGACAGTAGGACAGTCACTGCAATAGAAACAACGCAGGAAACCCTGACGCCCACCGCCCACCCACACACACACACTCTAGCTTTCTCTCAGCAGGTAAGGTGCTAACTGTACGCATGTCATCATGGAAACAAAGCAAGAGAGAAACTCTTTTGGCAAGCGCACCAGCGAGGTGCCTGTTTCCCTTGGTTGTTGCGAGCCCGGAGCTGAAGGAGCCCTGCTGTCTTCCAACTCAGCCCCTAGTCACTCCTGTAGATCAATGACCATTAAGCCCAATGCATACGGCGTGCGATTTTGATGCCAATGAATGAATGAATGAATGTGAATGGAGAATCGAATGTTGTCCTGCGACAATATCGCATCGCACGCCGTGTGCATTGTCTCATTGAGATGCATTCAAAACAATGGAATCGAATTCGGCGGTGCGACAAAAATCGCACGCCGTGTGCATTGGGCTTTAGATTGCAATACAGCAATAACTCCCATACGTAGCTTTATGAGAAGGCAAGGTGGAGACTTTGCCATAATGCTTCTACCTATCCAATCCAATCCAATGTACACGAGTGACTAGGTGCCGATTTTTGGAATTCAGCACCTGATTCCAAACCCCTGACCTCCTCGGCACTTGGAGATCTGAAAGGACTTGAACAGGTCTAATCAAGAGGTGCCAAGTGAAGACATGCTTATACTTACCCAATCCTTTCACATCTAGACCAAGTATCTAGGCCAGAGATATGCTGCTGGACCAAACATACAGATGGTAGAAGGAGAATGGGGTATACTAGACAAAATATTTGTTATCTTGACTCTTGAATCAGATATCAAATCATCCCGAGGCAGTTTTATACCAGATTGTTGTTATGGCCAATTGAGTTTTGTATGAAATGTTTTGTACCAATTTTAGTCAATTCAATTCATGCTTTTGAGAATGAAATGTGGAGTGCTGGCAAGAGTAATTTCAGATTGTTTATACTGGTTTCAACATGCAGCATTTTGAATGGAGAATTTATGACTAGGAGGAGGAAGAGATATGCAAGAAATTACAAAGCTGTAAAAAAAACAACAAGACACATTTCTCACAAACCATGAAAACAGCTTTAGCAAAGAAAATGAAATCTTGGTCACTTGTGCAGTATCACTGCCAATATCTTCCTCCTCGTCATCATCATCAATTTTCTAATAACTTGGAAAAAGAAGAGTGCAATTTTCCAGTCTTGACTTCGTCGTTTCATTTTCAAGCTGTAAAAAAGTTACTTGATTATGTAATATCAATACTCTAAAAGTAGTAGCAATAGTAATAGTTTGAAAGAAAAAGAAAAAGAAGAGACGTTTTTTCCCAGTAACATTACACAGAACAACTCAACCTTGAGTTTTTTTTGTTTTTTTTTACACTCCGATCACCTTCACTGGAGGAACGGAGGAGTCGACAGGGTGCCGAGACTCATCTGAGACACACACACACATACACACTGCTCATCTGGCTCAGAACACACACACACACACACACACACACACACACACACACACACACACACACACTGCTCATCTGGCTCAGAACAAATATGCGCACGCACGCACGACTTCAACAGGTGGTATGTATGTCTCACCACCTGTAATCCAATAACCAATGCCACCAGGCTCTCTTCTGTACAGAACTTCATCATCTGTTTTTATAAGAATCTTAAAGAGAGGTTTTTGTTTTTTAACTACAGTAAACATCCATACGCTCAGAGTCAGACATTCTTCTTTTACGATCTCCATCTCTCTCTCTCTCTCTCTCTCTCTCTCTCTCTCTCTCTCTCTCTCTCTCTCTCACACTCACTCAAACACTCACACACACACACACACGTGAAAGCAATGTCCCTTTCAACGGCTTGTTGGAGCAGTCCAACATAATAGAGGGGTTTGCCTAGGTGGGAGAGTATGTTGTTTTTCCAGGTTTTATATGACCTGATTGGAATGTAGAGGTGATTGTGACACGAAAGCACGCACGCACGCGCGCACCCACGCGCACACACACACACACTTACTTCACAGGTAAACAATGCTTTTCAGGATGGACGGGAGTGTGACGGTGTGTGTGAGGGGGGGCAGGGCCCGGGGACAGTGGGGGGGCAGAGCCCCGGGGGGGTCTGACAGTCAGTAGCAGCAGGGGTGTCTGAAGGTCCCTCCTCGCCTCCCAGCGGATCATTCTGACCTCTCACCCCGGCCAGGCTCATATCGTCATAGCAACGGTCTGCCACAAGACCAGTGGGAACAGGACCAGTGATGTGGGAAAACACTAAGAGCTTGTGTGTGTGTGTGTGTGTGTGTGTGTGTGTGTGTGTGTGTGTGTGTGTGTGTGTGTGTGTGTGAGCTTTTGGCTCATATGTGTGTGTGTGTGTGTGTGTGTGGAGGTGTGCATGGAAAAAGTGCAATCCTTGTGTCCGCCCGCAGCCCGACCACGACTTGGGCAGAAGTGGTGTCCTCTCTCCTCAGCAGCCAAATAAAGAGTCTCTTCATCTCTTCCTTCCTGTGGCCACTAGGGGGCTCTGTGGGGGTCAGTCTGGTTTAGTGTTGGTGGGGGTCTTTAAAGGGGGGGGGGGGGGGGGGCTGTCTGTCAGAGATTGGAGCCGTCCAGTAGGTGCACCTCCTCCTCCTCGCTCTCCTCCTCCTCCTCCTGACCCCTCTGGAAGGAGGGGATCAGTTGAACATGATGTTGTCGGGGTCTTTGTTGGCCATCTGGGCCATATGACGGAGGATATCTTTTTTTGTGATAATACCAAGAAGCCGCCTGTGGGGGGAGAGAGAGAGAGAGAGAGAGAGAGAGGGAGAGGGAGAGAGAGAGAGGGAGGGAGAGAGAGAGAGAGAGAGAGAGAGAGAGAGAGAGAGAGAGAGAGAGAGAGAGAGAGAGAGAGAGAGAGAGAGAGAGAGAGAGAGAGAGAGAGAGAGAGAGAGAGAGAGAGAGAGAGAGAGAGAGAGAGAGAGAAGAGAGGAGAGAGAGAGAGAGAGAAATAGAGAGAGAGAGAGAGAGAGAGAAGAGAGAGGAGAGAGAGAGAGGAGAGAGAGGGGAGAGGGGATGG
>NC_137687.1:3724427-3739427 GCF_963989245.1 Nansenia antarctica
GCCTGTGGGGGGGGGGGAGAGAGAGAGAGAGAGGGAGAGAGAGGGAGAGAGAGAGAGAGGAGAGAGAGAGAGAGGAGAGAGAGAGAGAGAGAGAGAGAGAGAGAGAGAGAGAGAGAGAGAGAGAGAGAGAGAGAGAGAGAGAGAGAGAGAGAGTGAGAGCGTCAGTTGAGCTGGCAGGGTACTTGTGTAGCAAGCGTGGAAGAGAATGACATCATCTTTTTGTTGGCAATTGTGGTTGGACGGTTTTGGATTCTGGGGCATGAGAAACTGGAATCTAGGAAAAATTATAACATACATTCAATCACGGCAGGTTGCTTTTGCTCAATTTAACTAACAACTAACAAAATGAAGCTCATTTGTACAACTTTTGCAGGATTTTTAAAATTGGGACCTCCTGATGTTAATAAAGATGTAATAAATCTGAGAAATAATATGGGACAAATTGTACTCGGTTGGGGATTCATGGCCTATTTTCCAACGAGACCGAAAAGCTCTCTGGTTGATCTGATCTGTATTTCCTGTGAGCGTCTGAGCCCAAGGCAAAGCTGAAATGAGGAACATGGTCATGCTTAAAACCACTCAGAACAGGCAGCCATCCGTGATAGCAGCCATGCCAACAAAAACATGAGTCCCACCGGTGCTGAGGAAGGTAGGAGGAGAGGAGGAGGAAAGAGGAGAGGAGGAAAGGAGAGGTGGTGAGTAATCAGGAAGAATGGGGAGTGAGTGAGTAGCCTCTCTTTCGAGAGAACAGTCCAGAAGCCTGAGGAGATACTCAGTGATGAACAGTGATACAGGATCCTATAAGGAAGGGCAGTGAAGACAGACAGAACACCTCTGCCTTACCAACCAAACCCACCCTGTCTGTGTCCAGGAAACATTCCTTTACAACGCTTAGCTACAGTTCCCATGCTAATTCAAGAGCACGTTGTTGCAAGCTACGTTAGGTTGAAATTGAACGAAAATGTTTCTCACAATTCTAGAAACGAGTTGAGTGAGTCAATTACAGTGTCAAACATTGTGAAACTAGACAGCTGTCGGAGCATTCATTTTGAATTGTACTTCTTGTAATGAATCCAAACACGTGCTCTTGAATTCAACATTGAAAATGTTTTCTGTTAAATTGGAGTGTACGTAGTAGTGACACATCTGGAGACATTGGAGGGAGAGGTGAGACAGTCTGAATGCTGAATTGTTTTGTCTACTAACAGAGCTACAGTACAGTACAGACCTGGGTCCAAATGGCATAGCTTTTCCTTTCCAAATACTTCATTTAGCTTGGCCAGGTGTGCCAGATGGACAATGTTTAGGATTTTTGAGAGTCTGGACTGTTTCCATTGGTTTCCATTGCAACTAAGCTATATCAAGACTAAGAGCACCCGAAGCACCGGTATTTGAATGAAAACCAAACTACTATTTAGACTCAGGTCTGGTACAGTACAGGTGAGACAGCCTGTTGGAGGGCGGGCCTGTAAGAAGGAGGAGGAGGAGGGGTTAGTGCTACAGCTACGGTAACCGAGCAGGAGGCATGGAAACGCCGGTGAAACGAACGCCACACAGATCAGATCAGGTCAGGAGGGTGTGGGGGGGGGGCCGGAGGGGCCGGAGGAGGGGCCGGAGGGGGGTGAGGGGTGAAGGGTAGGTTTAGGGTGGGGGGGGGGGGGATCACAGGTGCTGCTAACTACCTCTACAGGTATTATCATTGCACTCTTCTAGCCCACTAGTAACAACACCACCACTACACTATCAAAGTTCACTCTCACTACAACAGCAGGGTGGGAAGGTGGAGGGGGAGGGTGGTAGCCCTCTACGCTCTCTCTCTCTCCCCCCCCCCCCCCGAAACAAAAACAATAGTCCGCTCCCACACGGCGATTACTCGCCAATCGGTTAAGGCGACGGCGCTACGCGTCAGGTCAGAGGTTGTTGATCTGCAGCGACCCAGGGCGCGGGGGCGAGAGGGAAGGGGAGGGAGGGGTTTAACAACAAAACAGAAAGAGGAAAAAGCAGTCGTTAATTGGAGGTCATATTGTGTGAGCTTCTAGAGTAAGATGACTAAGGTGTGTGTGTGTGTGTGTGATGTGGATTGAAGAGTGAAAACACACACACAGAGACAGACATGACTACATGACTGTATGTATAGGGAGAGCAGCAGGGGAATTCTAGAAATATACATGGAGGTATATTCATGCTTATGTCTATGAAGACTGTGCCGTCGTGAAGCAGCTCAACGCTACCAGTGCCAGGACTGTACAGGATGGAGTTGGATACAGGGTATATACAGGAATCTTGAGGTTAATTTGAAAGTGACAGTTGGATCTAAGTGACAGTTGGATCTAAGTGACAGTTGGATCTAAGTGACAGTTGGATCTAAGTGACAGTTGACACTAGAACAGCCGTGTCTATGTTACCTACTCAGGGTATATACAGGAATCTTGAGGTTAATTTCAATACCTTTCTAAGACTTTTTAAATACCTTGTCAATATTTTTCCAGA
The DNA here is from genome assembly GCF_963989245.1 of Nansenia antarctica. NCBI lineage: Eukaryota > Metazoa > Chordata > Actinopteri > Argentiniformes > Microstomatidae > Nansenia > Nansenia antarctica. The sequence continues at coordinate 3,726,918 of NC_137687.1, forward strand.
CCTCACCGCCACTTCGAGCTGTAACCGTTTACATCAGTGACACCTTTTAACTTTTTAACAGTTTTAGTTTGCAATAGACTAGACCACTATCATACAACAGAATTTCCGGTTCATCTTAGTTTTTTAATAAAACTAATAAATTCACGAACTTTTACTAAAAGTTTTTAGGACTCAAACTCTTTGGACAGAGTCTAATTCAGAAAAATACCTACAAAATTCAAGACCTCATAAAATCGTGATAAGACTTTTTAATACTTATTAAGGGTCTTGATTTTCCCCAAATTGATTTATCAACTTTTAATACTTTTCAAGACACCGTGGATACCCTGTGGATGGGAATGGTTCTGAAGCGACAGTAAGGGGGTGTCTAACTAACTCAAGCCTTTAGATGACAGTTCCCATAGAAGTCCAACATTATAGGACTCCGTATAAACCAGGAAGAGAGAGAGAGAGAGCTTTTACATACAGTTACATCTGATCTTAGAACTGTAGCTAGTCAATCAAAGCCTGATGATGACGATGACGATGAACAGGGGACATTGAGAGAGTGACACTGGTGCTTTTGAATGACAAGGTATCCAGAATCCAGTGAATGCACATTTCACACCCCGAACCCCCGAAAATGAGTGTGTGAGTGAAACAGGAAGAAGCAGAAGGGGTGTTTCTCATTCTTATTCTCTATTGGACGTCGGGAACTGTCAGTTACTCTTTCACACAGTTGCATGCGTCCCTCCTAAGAGGCGGGGGGAGGGGCCTAAGAGGTGGAAAGGGGGCGGGGCTAGTCACCAGGGGCTCCACGTGTTGCTTGAGCTCCTCCAGGTGTTCTAATATATTCTTCTTAGTGATGATGCCCAACACAATCCTGCAACACACACCCGTTACTATGGAGACGGCCCGCAGCACAACAACAACAACATCAACAACAACAACAACAACAACACACAGAGACAGAGAGAGAGAGAGAGAGTGAGACAGTCTCACACGCACGCACACACACACACACGCACACACGCACACACACACACGCACGCACGCACGCACACACAATAGCAGCAGAAAACATACAGAACATACAGGGATAACTTAAGCATACTTCAACTTAATATGATATAACAAAACATAACAGAACATAAGGTGATTGTAGTATAAAACATACATATTATAATAGAAATATCAAATAAATGAATGAATAAATAAATCATAAATACAAATATAGACCTACAACTAGCGGCCTACAGAAACAGGAGACAGACTCCTATCCTACATCGTTACTACTGGCTACTTGCTTACAAACAGTGACGTTATATCAGTGGGTGTCAGTCGGATGCATTCACTACCTGTGTTGTTATTTGTGCAAACCATTCACTCTGACTGTCAATCATTCGTGATGGAAATCTAATCTTGAGAGAGGTGGCATGAGGTGAACAATGTAGGACTCTATATTCCTGATGTGTGTATCACTGTGTGTATCACTGTGAGTGTAAAATCAAAAGAGACAGAAAAAAAAATGGCGTCAAACAACTGAGAAGGATAGAAGAGAAATACAGATAATTTCGAAAAATGGAAAACTTAAAACAATGAACTGCTGTCATATGTGTTTCTCAGTCATTCTACTGCTCTCAGCCTTATTAATTTGTGTCAAAAATAAACCTAGAATATCAATGTAGTCTAGAGAGGTTGTCAAATGATTTTACCCTGCTTCTCCTGCAATTACCCACGTTGACCAGCAGGTGGCTCTGAAGAGTCAATAACCAGTGCCGTAATACGTAATAATCCACAGCTATTAACGACCACAAACCCAACCATGTGACGGTCATGTGACCAATCATATCATTTTCAGCATTTACAGGAATTGAACACAAACCATCGATGTTCTGACTCAAGCTCACATGATCACATATGATCACATGATCTGACTATGACAAAGACCTTCTACCGTCTACCAATCATGTCTCAATGAGACAATGAAATTCAATGAATTCCTTTCCTCTGAGTGTCAGAAGGGCTACCTTTAGCCACTATATTGTCTTGTGTATGATTACTGTGGACTAGAAGTATACTACCCAGTGTATTCTCTACTACAACGGTGTGTTATCCATCCGGTAGCAATAGCATACGATAGCGTCGGTGAGCATAGCACACACAGTTAGGGGAGGCCACAGTGTAGCACAGTTAGTGGGAGAGGCCATGCAGGTGTACAGGGTCAATCCCAGGGTTCCCAAGCATGCACCCTCCCCCCCCCTGCAGTGAGGGAAAGAGTCTGTGACTGTGTATGTGTGTGTGTGTTGGGTTTGTGAGAGGGAACTCTGTTAGCTGTCGAGGTGTTACGTTAGTCGAGGCGGACGGGGGGGAAGGCAGCGATGGATGAGCGTCTCTCTTTCCCCCCCCGAGTCATCGCTCTTCCTCCTCCTCCGACCCGCCTCTCCTTCCTCCCAACCAGGAAGCTCTCCTACCCATTTTGAGCCCCCTGCCCCCCCCCTCCCTCCCTCAGCCCCCCCCCCCCCCCCCCCCCCCCCCCCTGCTCCCTCCCTCCCCCTCCCTGTGTCTCACCCGTTGTGGGTGACCAGGCACTGGCGCAGGCCCAGCTTGCGGAAGATGTCCACCACGATCTCCATGGGCGTGTGGTCGGTGACGGTGAAGGGGCTCATGTCCAGGATGCTGCGCAGCTTGAGGGGCCGCGGGCTGTCGGCGGGCAGCGTGGGGGCGTGCTGGGTGAAGTACACCCGCGAGTTCAGCATGATGCCCTCCTGCTTGCGCCTGGCGTTCTCTGTCAGAGGAGGAGGAGAGAGGGGAGGGAGGGGAGGGGGGAGGGGAGGGGAGGGGAGGGGGGAGGGGGAGGGGGGAGGGGAGGGGGGAGGGGAGGGGGGAGGGGAGGGGAGGGGGGGAGGGGAGGGGGGAGGGGAGTGAAGGAGGTGATGGGGGAGGTGGGGAGGGGGAGAGAGACAGAGGAACATCACGAGGGATGTTTTAATTTGAGCCTCACTTTTATTTATTTTTACCTTTATTTGATTGATTGATTGATTGATTGATTATACTTTATTGTCCCCGAGGGGAAATTTGTCTTGGGCATGGTACTTTCATGCTTCAAGTGCAACAGAGACGATACATACAACATACAGTAGACAAAGTAAACAACAGGACAGCAACAAACATTGAGTGACATTGGCAGCAGTTTCCACCTGGACATGGCATCATTTGGTATAAATATATATTGCACATAACCCTTCAAGTGGTGTTTTCGAATATTGCACATGGCCCTTCAAGTGGTGTCTAAGATAAAGTGCAGGTGCTGGTGATCATGTCCTAATCATCGTTTCTGCTTGAGCGAATTGATTAGTTTAATGGAGAATGGGACAAATGATAGTTTTAAGAGCTTATAGTTACATCTTGGCGATTATCTTGTTAGCCTTGTCCAGGACAGCTTTTTCATATAGTTTATTTAGGATCACATAGTCTCTTTCACCTACAATTTTATACAGGTAAAAACACATTGAGCCCCACACATTTTCAAGTGTGACCTGTTCACAGGCATTACAACAACAACAACAACATCCACCACAAACCTACATAGTCTAAAACTAAACTAAAACTACATAGTCTAAAACTAAAACTAGTCTAAAACAGTCTAAGATAGTCTAAAACTAAACTAAAACTACAAAACCTAAAACTAGACAGCTAAAGAGCTAGGGACAGGGAGGGGTCAGCAATGGGCAAAAGGGAGGGTCAACTCAATTGCAAGAACAAATCATAGACTTCTTATCCAGCACGTTGATCCATATCAATAACCAATAAGTTAACCAGACAGATAAGATAGCCAGACTGTGGCTATATTTACCACCTCAAATTCATTAATTTATGCCCAACCAAATCCATGTTTAGAGGTAGCTAGCTAACATTACATTGATCATAACTCGTAAGACTCAAAAAATGCCGGTTTATTGTAAGTACAACTGGGCAGATTGCATCAGAGTGCACCCCCCTCCCCCCTCAGCTCCCCCCCCTCACCTATAGCGATGGTCATGTCACTGTCCCCCCCCCCCTCCTCACCTATAGCGATGGTGATGTCCCCCCCCCCTCCCTCCCACCCTCCTCACCTATAGCGATGGTTACGTCCCCCGCCCCCCCCCCTCCTCCTCACCTATAGCGATGGTGATGTCCCCCCCCCCCCTCCCCCCTCACCTATAGCGATGGTGATGTCGTCGTCCCCCCTCCCCCTCCCCCTCCTCCTCACCTATAGCGATGGTGATGTCCCTGCGCAGGGCGAAGCCGACCAGCCTCTGACTCTCCTTGGACACGATGACGGGGAAGCCGTTGCAGCTGGTCTCGTTGATGATCATCTGCAGCTCCTCCACCGTCAGGTCATCCTGCGTCAGGACCGCCAGCGGAGGGTCGCTCTGCCGCGGCCGCATCACCTCCCGGGCCAACGTGGTGTGGGTGAACTCCTCCTTGGCGTCGAGGAAGGGGTACCCGTTGAGGCGGATGTGCGCCTCGTAGATACCCTCGCGTCCAAACGCGTCGCCCACCCACTTGCTGGTCATCACCGCCGCCATGAGGGGCACGATGTACTCTAACCCCCCGGTCAGCTCGAACACGATGACCACGAGGGACACGGTCATCCTCGTCACGCCACCTGGACCGCAACACGACCACACAGACCCAGATTAGATTAGATTACAAAAAGGAGAAAAAACATGCGATTTCTTCCTCTCTTCGCTCTTACAGAATACCTTGACAGCAGTGCCAGTAACAGCAGTATTATTATTATTATTATTACACTGACAAATTGCCACAAAATGTGTTACAGAGACGGGAGAGCTGGCCTTATCGTATGACAAGCTCTAAAGTCTATGGACCTATCGTTAAGCCACGCCCCAAAATAGAAATTGGCCAATCACAGCAAAAGTCACTACAGGCAGAAAACTCGGACAAACAACTCGCTAATATCTGATGGTGAAAAGCTTCTAGACTAAATATTCTTGTCATCTTTAAAAAACAACATGTCTATTACTTGGCTGTGGTAAATCAGAAATCAGAAATTTGCCAACTCCCGCCATTGTAAGTCATTGAGGGCCCTATTATGCACTTCATAAGTCTTAAGCAATAAGACGAGGCGGTAGATCTAAACGTAAGACGTGGAGGCGTGGTCAAGGCCACTTTGCTATTATGCGTGCGGTAGTGGGCGCCTAAAACCCGGCGCTAAGCAAAGAAATTAGTCATGGGTGTGTTTTGGGCGTCTTCTCAATCAACCCAATCAGCGTGCCAGGTGCCATTCCCTTTAAGAACCGGCTGCGTTAAGTCATTAGCGCTATGCTATTATGGAAGTCCTAAGAAGGAGGTCAGCGCGCTTCTCTGCCTCTCCCTTCTGAAATAAAGCATTTATACTGTGACCGTAATTGACGTCTTGCCGTGGAGCCACGTGCGTGTTCATGTGTGCCCACATGCATGCGCAAACCGCGGAGGTGCGCTCGTGTTTCAAAACGTGCATGAAGTCTAAACTTAAGAACTTTTCAAACCACTTCTTAGCGCTAGGAGCAAAGTCAGATCGCATAATAGCAGGGGCGCCTAGTGCACTTCATTAACATATGAACACTCCCACAATGAGTAATATATGCACGGGAGTATTACGTCTTATGTGTGGGCGCCTATCGACACCGGCATAATAGCAGTAGCGCGTATGAAGCGCATAATAAGGGTGGCGGTAGGTCTTAACCTGGCGGTGCGTCTTAATTAAGACTTAAGACGGCAAGTTAAGAAGTGCATAATAGGGCCCTGAATGTCATTCAGTCACGGTCGGTCAGTCAGTCACTGTCAGTGTCAGTGAAGCGTTGTTTGTTTGTCTGAGTTTTCAATGGGGGGGCGTGGCTTAGCGATAGGTCCATTGCACAGACAGAGATGACAGAAAGACAGATATGAAGAGAGAAGAGACTTCTCTGACAGACACACAGACAGACAGACAGATACACAGACAGACAGCCAAATACACAGACAGACAGATACACAGACAGCCAGATACACAGACAGACAGATACACAGACAGACAGATACACAGACAGACAGATACACAGACAGACAGCCAGATACACAGACAGCCAGATACACAGACAGCCAGATGAACAGGCAGACAGCCAGATGAACAGACAGACAGCCAGATGAACAGACAGACAGCCAGATACACAGACAGACAGCCAGATACACAGACAGACAGCCAGATACACAGACAGCCAGATGAACAGACAGACAGCCAGATGAACAGGCAGCCAGATGAAGCAGGCAGCCAGACTCACCCAGACAGGCGGCCGCCCCCACCATGGCGTACAGTCCCGGGGTGACGCAGTCGGTGCCCACCTCGCACCACTCCCTGAACAGGAACCAGTCGTGGTGGTAGTACGCCAGCTGCTCCACGGCGATGCCCACGATGCGCCCGGCGATGGCCCCGATGGCCATGCTGGGGATGAACAAGCCCGCCGGCACCTGAGGAGAGGAATAGTATTGTCGTGTCGTCGTCTTGTTGTTGTATGTACTGTAGCTTGTTTAGTATGGTTGAATACCAAGTCATGTTCCTAGTGCACTGCACATGGCGAATAAAGTTGAATTGAATTGAATTGAAGATTATAGATAATAACCATAAATATTACGCACCTAGAAAAAACCCCAGAATCACACTACAAACACTCAAGGATCAAATTCATTGGTCATCAATTAACATCATTCTGAACCATTAATTGGATTATTTTCCAATCAGGACCCATTTGGAAAGTAAGTAAGGCCGCTTTCCCAAAATAATATTAATTTTGTTTTAGATCCCACCTTACACCTAGCATGGAACCTCTCTAAACGCCCAACATCTCTACTCTCCCCTGTCCCGCCTAGAGTTGTCACTAGCTACACCAAACATTTGACATCGATACAGATACCAGTTTAAGTATCACGATTTCGATTCTTAAACGATACCGTGGCAACCGAAAAAACCGCCTCACCTTGAGTCCAAAAGTGAAGATAGTCATGATGATCTTGAAGATGAGGGCGAGGCACAGCTGCCACATGGCCGCGTACACCCCGGGCCCCGCCGGGCGGTTAGGCACCTCCACGTACGCCTTGCTGCCGTTCATCTGACTCCGGTACTGGCACAGCTGGGACGACTCCAGCGGGCCGCAGTCGGTGAACAGCTCCTTGATCAGCTCGCTGGTGTTCTGCCGCGTGTAGGGGTTGGGGAACGCCACCACGGCCGTGATGGCCGCCACGAAGATCACCTCCAGGACCGGGTACTTGCCGAAGCGGGTGGACTTGCGTCGGCGGCACCAGGCGATGTTGGCGCGGATGAAGAACGCCCCCCACAGGCCCCCGAACACGCCCAGCAGGATGAAGGGGAACAGCTCAAACAGGTACCAGGGGGTGTGGTACTCCACGTAGAACAGCACCAGGCGGCTGTTGCCGAACGGGTTGATGCTGCGCAGCACGAAGGCCGCCACTAGGGCGGCGAAGAAGGAGCGCCACAGGGTCTTCAGAGGGAAGTAGTAACTCACCTGAGGACCACCGCCACGGGGAGGAGAGGAGAGAGGAACATAGAGTATATTGTGACGTTAGAATTATAAGGTTCTATCTCCATTTTTGTCAAAATTTAGTTTTTTACATAATCTGATCCAATAGGTGTTTATTAATGCCTGTGTGGTGTTATTTTTAAAATTTTGACATTTTTGAGTTAGTAATTAATCAAATACAAAGGTTCCATCTCACAGAACATGATGGAATGTAAAAACTTTGACGCTCAATATCTCTGAACTGCCCTAAATGGAGATAGAACCTTCTCATTCTAAACTCACGACTTGCTAGCTCAAATGTTGCTGAATGAGTTCAGTATGAAATACAAAAGCATACATTCACACATCCACTTTGTTCAGTATGTAACGTTACGTACCTCCTCCAAGCTGAAGAGCACTCCTCCTATCGGAGCCCCGAAAGCCACCGACACCCCCGCCGCTGACGCAGCTGACAGGACCTGCACAGGCACAACAAACACACCCAAACAGACTTAGACAACACCCAAACACCCCGAAACAGACTTAGACAACACCCAAACACACCCAAACAGACTTAGACAACACCCAAACACACCGAAACAGACTTAGACAACACCCAAACACACCGAAACAGACTTAGACGACACCCAAACACACCCAAACAGACTTAGACAACACCCAAACACACCGAAACAGACTTAGACAACACCCAAACACACCGAAACAGACTTAGACAACACCCAAACACACCGAAACAGACTTAGACGACACCCAAACACACCGAACGACAGTAAAGACAGTGTGATCCAGGTTCTCTCATAGACCTACTGTAACAGTATCACACCACATGTTACTTCAGCGATCAGCGACCCCTGAGAGACACTTTCAGGATACATCGCCACGTTCTAGGAGAACGCCTATCGTCACATCGGCACACTAGCACACTAGCACACTAGCACACTAGCACACTAGCACCCTAGCACCCTAGCCACCCTACCTCCCGCTTCTTGGCCTCGTTCTTGCTGTACTTGGGGAAGAGGTAGGAGAAGATGTTCCCGCAGCAGCAGGCCACGTGGACCAGCGGACCCTCCTTCCCCAGGCTCAGGCCCGACGCCGTGGCCAGCACCAGGGTGATGGTCTTGATCATCAGGGTCCACTTCCCCAGGTAGCCCCGGATGATGAACCCACTCAGGATGGTCTTGATCTGGGAGAACACAGACAGAGAGGGCGTGTGTTATGGCTGGGTGTGTTACAAGCGTCTTTGTGTGTGTCTGTGCGTGTGACCGTGTGTGTGTGTGTGCGTGTCTGTGTCTGTGTGTGTGTGTGTGTGTGTGTGTGTGTGTGTGTGTGTGTGTGTCTAGAAAAGCGCTATATAAGTCTAATGTATTATTATTATTATTATTATTATTATTATGGCTGGACAGTACAGGTAGAAAACATGTTCATATAACAGATAGAAACAGTTGTGTAATAGACATAGACGTAGACACAGACATAGACGTAGACACAGACACACAGACATAGACACAGACACAGACATAGACACAGACACAGACACAGACACAGACATAGACAACCCCACACAGTGGGGAATCAATTAAGCGGTGACATGAAATGTCCCCTTCCTCTCTCTACTAAACGGGTGTAAGGTTAGATGAGGCATAAAAGAAGTCTAATTTCCCTCATTAGTTTCAGAAAGGCAGACATGAATGATTAAGAGAATCTCCAGGCTCCGGTTCTATCCCCGCTCTCGCTCTCCTCCAAATGTTTCTGTTCCTACACCGCAGGAACCACTCCCAGCTGGATTACACTGACTACAAGAGAGTCTACAAGAGAGACTTTATGATTTAATGGTTTAACTATGGTTTGATATTCAGTATTCTGAATATTTAGTATTCTTGCATTTTGATTCAACCTTTATTCATCCAATTTAGTCTAATTGGACATTTATTTAAATAATTCAAGAGAGAACTGGTACTGGTACATGACGTATCTAAACTATACACCCGTCAATCCAACGCACGCCACAGCTAGTACTATAGTTTAGGGGAAAGCCCTGCTGTACCATCTTTGAGTTACGTTTACATTTTTGGCATTTAGCAGACGCCTTATTCCAAAGCGACTTACAATCGATACATTTGACTAAGCAAGTGAATCATCAATCCACCAGTCGTAGCAGGAAGAGTAATCTAGCTCAGGCCAGGGGCCACTGGCAGTCGTCGTGATAGAAGAAGAAAGACTTTGTCTCCGGCAGAAGATGGGGAGTGACTCTGCAGTTCTGACAGCTGTGGGAAGCTCATTCCACCAGCGGGGAGCCAGTGTAGTGAAGAGACGTGACCGGGCAGCGTGACTGCCGTGAGGTGGAGGAGCGGAGTGAACGGGCTGATGTTTGGGGGGTGACCCATGGTGACCATTGCCTGCAGGTAGGCAGGGGCTGTCCGTTTTGCCGCCTGGTTGGCAAGCACCATGGTCTTGAATCTGATGCGAGCTGCTAACGGGAGCCAGTGCAGGGTGTGAAGGAGGGGGGTAACATGAGAATATTTGGGGAGCAGATTGAACACCAGACGGGCAGCAGCGTTCTGGATGAGCTGCAGAGGTCTGATGGCAGAGGCGGGGAGCCCGGCCAGGAGTGCGTTGCAGTAGTCAAGGCGGGAGATGAGTTGCGTTGGAAAATCCATTCACCCATTTCTCTCACAGCTGAGTTACAAACGACTCTTAATACAACGACTCTTAATACAGCTATACATCCTGTTTTCCAGTGAGGCCCCTTTATGGGGGATCTGCATTGAATCGATCCCCAGCTCATTAGAGGTACCATCGGGACATAATAGCATCAATACTCTGCAAACCATTCCTCCCAAACTGTCCTGCGTAGATAGGATCTCGGAGGCTGGCTCGTGTTTAGGCACGAACAGAGAAAGCAGGACAATAATTTGTCCAATCAGTACGTACATGCATTTTTCATGTTCTGTAGTAGTAGTTAGTATGAACTGAAGAGGACCCGGGATGTGTGCCGGCCCGGGGCAGACAGAGAGGACACCTGAACCTGACAGGTTCTGCCTCCTACCCCAGGAAGTGATCCCACCAGGGAGGCAGAAGTCAGAGTCAATCCTCCATCTTGCTATCAAAGCAGTCCTGACCTGGAAGGATATAGTTAGCCTGGCCTGGATATAGTTTCATGCCTGGCCTCCTCCTAGAAAACATCTAACTGACTGTGTTTTTTGTTTGTTTGTTTTTTTCTGAGTGGGGCAGTCCCACTCATATTTGTACATTTTATTAGACAGATACAGTGAAGACAGACAGGAAAGTAATGAGAAGAAGGGAGAGAGAGGGTATGTCAGCAGGGCATGGGCCGGATTCGAACCCATGCCGACATGGGCATGTGTGTGTACTGTAGACCGCGGTGCTAGACCACTGGACCACCATCTCACTGACTGTTGAAATAGCCTCAAGTAAGGATGCCCATCAGGGGAGGCTGGTGGAGGTAATGCATGCAGGGTTGCCAGATGGGGTGGGTTCCCGCCAAATGGGCTACTGGATTTATACACCCCTCTAATGTGTGAGCAGGGTATTGGGAGCATGCCTTTTTCCTGTTCTGCCTTATTGTTATGTTGTTATTGTTATGCCTAATTTAAGTATACAGAAGGAGAAATTCATGAGGATTAATACCAGAATAAAATAGATTTTTCACTGTTAAAGGTTGTTTTTTTGGCGTTTAAGATATTGAGTGATTTCTTGCCGATGATCCATGATAGCTGCCTTTGTGAATGTCGGCACACATCGAATAATCGATTATTCGTTCATTGCACCCGGCCGATTATTCCAATATGAAATGTTTTTGTTATGCACATCCCTAATTCTGGTAGTAGTTCTTTTACAAAGGTCAAGGAACATCTAATCGTGATGTTAGAATTATAAGGTTCTATCTCCATTTTTGTCAAAATTGAGTTTTTTACATAATCTGATCCATTTGGTGTTTATTAATGCCTGTGTGGTGTTATTTTTAAAATGTTGACATTTTTGAGTTAGTAATTAATAAAATACAAAGGTTCCATCTCACAAAACATAATGGAATGTTAAAACTTTGACGCTCAATATCTCTGAACTGCCCTAAACGGAGATAGAACCTTATAATTCTAAACGGAGATAGAACCTTATCATTCTAAACGGAGATAGAACCTTCTCATTCTAAACGGAGATAGAACCTCATCATTCTAAACGGAGATAGAACCTTATCATTCTAAACGGAGATAGAACCTTATCATTCTAAACGGAGATAGAACCTTCTCATTCTAAGCTCATGTAATGTCATGACAGCATCATCCAAAGCTTACCTCTGGTATACCTGAGCCACAGGCGTAGGGAGCGAAGACTTTGACCAACAACACAGCCAGGAAGGCGAAGGACAGGGCCCAGTAGATGTACATGAAGTAGTTCATGATGTAGGACCCAGGACCCTGGAAGGAGGTGAGAACACACCACCCAGAAACACACTGTTTACACATATAACACCATCAGTACATTGAGGTGAGGCCCTCTATTCACAATAGTACAAAATAGATTAGAAGCCAAGAGGGTTCAAAGCCAAGAGGGGTTTTGACTTGATTGAGTTGATTGAGCTCAACGATACGGAAAGACATCCGTGCTCTCAGGGATGTCAAAACAAGTTCAAACAACGGTATTCGGTTGTTAAGTCGTGACGTGTTTCCGGGTCCAACGTTGGCTGAGGCGCTCTCTTCGAAATGCCTCAGTAATAATAATAATACATTATATTTATATAGCGCTTTTCCGAGGCTCAAAGACGCTGACAAATATGGTGAAAACGGGAAAGTGCTGTGTCCCTTGTTATATGAATAGATCCGAGTCTAAAAAACGATTGAACTGTCATTCTACCGCTGTAGTGCACTGGTACTCTGGTGCGGGGAATTTCTGGTTTGGACCCGGAAATTGCTAAACGTCACGTTTGACGTCAGACTTAACAACCGAATAGTGT
>NC_137687.1:3741927-3759427 GCF_963989245.1 Nansenia antarctica
TTCTGTATGCAATGCATGTATCAATCTGGCAACCTTCCATCCAACTTAACACCACCAACATGTCCCCCTGGCAAACACTGTAGAGAGAGACCCCCCCCCACCCCCCCCCCCCAACCCACCCCCCCAACCCCATCCCCTTCCTCAATCACAAGACCTCCACAACAACAGGCAAGAAATAACCACAGAATGGCCGACCGGAAATCACATGACTGCTTTCAGACTGTCGTATGTGTTTGGTCTTCAGGGGGCTGTTGAGTTGGTGCTCTGACCTCTGACCTTTAACCCTCCAGCTCAGAAGGCTGGACGGAGAGACAGAAGCTGCTGCTAGGTGAGTGTTGTGCTCTCTACGCTGTGATATCAGTTAACGCATCGTTGCCTTTTTAGAAACGTAAAAAGGGGGGGAAAGAGGAGAACCTAATGAAAGCCCTTAGGGTTGTGTTACGTATCAGTTATGGAATATGGTCAGGAGTTTGCCTTAACACTAGAACAGCCGTGCCTTTTTTTACCTACTAAAAGAGCCGCCTCTTTACAATGCTCAAGCTGCTATTTACAGGACAACTAGTTGTCCGCTTGTCAATTAGCCTGATCCCTACACAGAAAAATGGCAAAATAGCTTTACCCTACTACTACTATCTCCCTCCTATCTCCCTACTAGGGGACTGGTGTTGGGGTCCTGGTGTTGGAGGTCCTGTCATTGCCATAGTTACCTTGCGGTGTCGTTCCCGGTCCTTGCACTTCTCCCTGACCCAGTCGATGGTGTGGAAGTCATCGTAGGTCCCCACCCCCGGGATGGGCTCCTCCAGGAAGTCCAGCAGGTGGGTGGTGCTGCTCACCACCCCGCCCCCGTTCGACATGACGTAGTTAGATCCTACAAGCGGACAGAGGGAGAGAATGCAGGGTATATACAGGAATCTTGAGGTTAATTTGAAAGTGACAGTTGGATCTAAGTGACAGTTGGATCTAAGTGACAGTTGACACTAGAACAGCCGTGTCTATGTTACCTACTCAGGGTATATACAGGAATCTTGAGGTTAATTTGAAAGTGACAGTTGGATCTAAGTGACAGTTGACACTAGAACAGCCGTGTCTATGTTACCTAATGGTAAATGGTAAATGGACTGCACTTATATCCAAAGCGCTTTACAACGGCCTCTCGTTCACACATTCACAGACCAATGGCGGCAAGCTACCATGCAAGGAGTTGGCCGGCCCGCTCACTGGGAGCAATTTGGGGTTCAGTGTCTTGCTTGCCAAGGACACTTCGACATGTGGCCAGCCGGGGCTCGAACCGCCGATCTGCCAACCTTGCGATCATTAGACGGGGGCTCTACCTCCTGCGCCACAGCCGCCCCCGAGAGAGAGACAAGCCATTATGGTGTACTACTGGCCTTGCTAGTGGAATTGCTTTACTTCCGTTTCTGTGTTAGTAGGGTCATCAAAGACCCAAATGTACAGCACAAGCACTACGCAGGATAGTGGTGGTCTAGTGGATAGTGAGTTGGACTTGTGATCGGAAGGTTGTGAGTTCAAATCCTGCCTGAAACCACACACTACTAGTGTGCCCTTGAGTAAGGCACTTAGCCCTCAGTTACTCCGGGGGGAATGTCCCTGTATTTCATAATTGTAAATCGTTTTGGATTAAAAGCGTCTGCTAAATGGCAAAAAGCACTGAAAAAGTGTGTTTTTTCATAATATGGACCTTTAAACACCTTAGAAGACGGATGTGGAACGATCTGGCCGTCACTGACTTAGGCAGCATCTGTTTGGCAGGGCCCATACACACATAAACACACTCTCTTTCTTGGAAAAGAGACTACCGGTACACTCAGGTTGTCTGGTCGCTAGTGCGTGTGATGCCCCCGAAAAACACAATCCCCCGAGAGAGCCGAGGCTCGTCTTAGCAGTTGTGCTTCAGCCTAGCAACACTGAATATCTGTTCCATTACCTACCTACCCCATTAGAGACACTGCACACGCTGCCTCATGAGAAATAATGACATTGTCTGCCTGAATGTTGCACAGTGGGAAAGGGCCCATCCGGCTTTGCTCCAACTCAAAACAGAGCTGGGCTCTGCAGAGAAGCTGTAGCTCCGGTACAGTACTGTTGTATACTGACCCAGAATCGTGCAGCAGTAGTTTAATAATCAGCTTAACTCCCCTCACCCACAGCACAGCACCCCTGACATAACCTGCTTGTCAGAGACAAAACGATACACAGCACAGTCGCAGAGTTTCAATAGCCGACGATCTCCTACAGAAGCGAAAGAACATAGGCTCACCCCTGAAAGGCTTTGAACAACGCTACATCAGACAGCTTCCACATTCCCTTCGCCTAATTACTCACAGTCCTCTAGGTCAGAACAGTTCGTTCGTTCACTCAAGATCTAACAGACTTCCTTCAAAGGACCCTTTCTGGGTTTAAAGGAGCAAGTTGAAATGTTTTGTGAGATTACGTCTTGGAAAACCTGTTTCACAATCTCTGATAACGTTCCTCATAAAAATAACCACAAGGACACGGGGGGGCTCTCTGCGGTCACACGCCTGTGTACATAACATAACACGCTGTGGTGTTGTGTAAAGGTGATGGACTAGGCGGTCGCCTAGGGCGCCAAATGCCCCTTATCTTTTCTTATTTTTTTACATTTAAATAAATGTATATCTCTGTCTCTACTGTCTCTATTACGCTTCGCGATTAGTCACACTCGCCTCTTGCGAACCATGAGGCAGTACTGGTGGCTTAATATGGTGGTGGTTGTGGTGGCGCCCCTAAAACTTGGGGGGAGGGGGGGGAGGGGCATCAAATCATACTCTCGCCTAGGGCACCTAAATGCCTAGGACCGGCCTTGGTGGTAGGGATTGAGAACAGACGTAAAGCAGCGAAACAGTTAAGAAAACAGAGAGAACATAGATTAGGGCAGCAGGGGATAATGCTGCAATATCTTGATCTAGTTAAGTCAGTGGTTTAGCATCGAAATGCACGCACAAATGCACACACACACACACACACACACACACACACGCACACACACTTGAATACTTTATTTGGTTCCACAAATCATATTACACAAACAGGGAATCAAATATTTCGGGGCTAAGCAGCACTGAACACTCAAGGGTACACAACACCTCCTTCTCCACACGGCCAAGCTGCCAATAATAGCCGAGACAGAGCAAAATTTGGCAACCTGTTTGGCCTTTCTTTTAGTCATTGCAGCAATTCTCAGACCCCTCATGGTGCATTTATATACATGGCCCAGACTTCCAAATACAAGTACACTGAATTTACACTTGTACCCAGAGCTGGTTATCGTATCAAGTAGTGGTTGGTATTTGATATACTTGTCCTGGAAAGTGTGGTCCATGTACAGGTCAAAGGGACAGCCTACTTCTACAATCAGCACCTCCTTGTGGCTGGTGTCAACAAAGACAGGCCTGGCGGCCTCGTACCTACGACCGAATCACAGCCGTGCTGATATTCAGTATAACACACTCCCTCTCGTGTGAAATTGCTTAAATATAGACATATATATAGACATATATATACATATATACCATATATATATATATATATATATATATATATATTATGAACATCAAAACAAATAGGGCAACATAGGGCTTGTCCGGCTCTGTTCAGTGTGGCTGTGCTCGTTAGATGAGAGCATTAGTGACAGTTGCATAGATTTCCCTGGCTGACTCACACACACACACACACAGACACACACACACACACACACACACACACACACACACACACACACACACACACACGCCACACACACAGACACACACACTCACACACACGCCACACAGACACACACACAGAGGCAGAGCAGAGGTGGCCTTGGGGCCTCTCTCTATCAGTGATCTCTATCTCTACTGCACACAGCTGGGCAGCCATCTTGGTAGGGCATCTCTGCAGTGTACATGAGAGACACACAGCACTGCTGGAAAAGACACATTTTGTGAGTTTAGAATGAGAAGGTTCTATCTCCGTTTAGAATGATAAGGTTCTATCTCCGTTTAGAATGATAAGGTTCTATCTCCGTTTAGAATGATAAGGTTCTATCTCCGTTTAGAATGATAAGGTTCTATCTCCGTTTAGAATGATAAGGTTCTATCTCCGTTTAGAATGATAAGGTTCTATCTCCGTTTAGAATGAGAAGGTTCTATCTCCGTTTAGAATGATAAGGTTCTATCTCCGTTTAGGGCAGTTCAGAGATATTGAGCGTCAAAGTTTTTACATTCCATTATGTTTTGTGAGATGGAAGCTTTGTATTTTGTTAATTACTAACTAAAAAATGTCAACATTTTAAAAATAACACCACACAGGCATTAATAAACACCTAATTGATCAGATTATGTAAAAAACTCAATTTTGACAAAAATTGAGATAGAACCTTATAATTCTAACGTCACGATTTATGCAGCACTGAAAGATTTAATCACATAGAAATGCGGTCATTCATAAAGTGCATCATGTAATGCAGTTCATCGTTTTCACAGGTTTTCTACGTAAGGGATTACAAAAAAACTAAATGTTTACCCAAAAAATGCTTAGTGTAGTTTTGACATTACAAATTATGTGGGATGAATTCCCACAAAGCTACAACAAGTTGCTATTGTTGCTCCGGAGCAGACAGAGAGTCAATCACTAGTATGGGCCTAAAAGAATCGGAGGCATGCATGAAATTAGGTCCACTCTTTGTGGTGCAAATTGTTTTATTCCTCTCTATAGAGACATAAACCCCACACTAGTGGGTAGTTCGCCAGAGAGAGAGAGAGAGAGAGAGAGAGAGAGAGAGAGAGAGAGAGAGAGAGAGAGAGAGAGAGAAAGAGAAAGAGTGTGAGTGAGTGAGTGAGTGAGTGAGAGAGAGAGAGAGAGAGAGAGAGAGAGAGAGAGAGAGAGAGAGAGAGAGAGAGAGAGAGAGAGATACACTGGCTACACTGCAACAAGAACCTGACCCTGCTAAGATCTAGCTATCCTACCACTGGAGCACAGCCTATAGAAGTGCCCCTCTAGGCTACATGTGCCTTACGACTTCACACAACATACACATGCAATGTGTCCCTGAAACTACCAGCAGGAAATGGGTGTTGTTAACCTGATGATACACTACCGGTAGTCACTTGCCTTGCGATCATGTTCAGACCACACGATGACCACACAAGCGTGACCGTCGGTGTGTGTGGTCAGTCATGACGTGACCATGCTTGTGCGTAGGTACTCGCTGAACCTCCCAGCGACGTGTGATATTAACCTGCTGCATGTGAACGAGGGTGACACAGCCGCAGGGCCTGTGTGGACGGTCTTGTCACCCTCAGGCTAACACCGGGTGGTCTGGCAGAATGACAGACAAGAGTATGTTGCATATAAAGAGAGGGACAAACACGCTAACTGTGAGACAAAGCGTGGGGCACTTAGGTGGCGTCGCGGGTTAAGCTCTGACCATGTAACCGCAGGGTCCCCGGTTCGATTTCGGCCGGGGACATATCCTGCATGTCATCCCTCCTCTCTCTCTCACCCATCCTTCCTGTCTAAACTTCACTGTATCTGTCAAATAAAATGAAAAAAATATGAGTGGGACTGCCCCACTCAGAAAAACAACAACAACAACAACTGTGAGACAAAGCGGGTCCGATTGAGGAGCTATGGGGTTGTAATATTGTCATTGGTTGACAACAATCAATGAAATCAAATCGTTAGCTTAGCATGCTACGAGGTTTCTTAGTTTTAAGAAGCTATGTTAATAATACCTAATAATACCAGGGAAACCTGTTTCACCTCGGGTGATCTGATCTGTGTGAGGCGACCAAAGCTCAAGGCTGTAGTGAATGATTAGACGACATAGGCTGCAGGGGGAACAGAGGACAGAGAGCAACAGTGACAGTAGACTAAACTAATAATAACATAACATCACCATCTCTGATTTAAGCCCAACCAGTGTTTTTCAGGCCACTTCCCTGGCTGATGCTACCCCCAGTGAAATGGAAAAAGGAATAACAATAATAATAATCCATTAGACTTATATAGCGCTTTTCTAGACACTCAAAGACGCTTTACAAACTGAAAAGATCGAGTAGTAATAATAAAAAGACACACAAAATAAATAAAAGAAAGTATAAGGGCCTAATTAAGGTAGTGCTGGGGACACATGGGAAGGGGAGGGGGAGAGGGTTAACTGTTGAAGGCGAGCTTGAAGAGGTGAGGTTTTGAGGGCCTGTTTAAATGTTGGGAGGGTGTAGTATATCAGACTCAGACCGGCTCTCACCATATCTAAGTAAGCCTGACCAAGTTTTTCCCAAATATGAAAGTATTAGCCGGCCAAGGCTATGATATCAAGCCCTTTGATGTAGGAGTGTGGGACAGAGAAGTAGCTTCTAGAATCTAGAGAGTTCTCTCTTAGGGCTTTCACACCGGCAAAGAAACTTCCGAACGTTGGCGCTGTCTGGCGAACGAGCTCGCGTTCATACCAGTGTATCGTTCGCCAGACAGCGCCAACGTTCGGAGGTTTCCAAACACGAACGCGAACCGGCACGGTTCTTTGTCGGTGTGAAAGCCCTATCTGAGAACTGGTTGAAATAGCTTTCGTCTGATAACGGTATATCCTTCCTTCCTTTCTGAGGAAGACCAGGGCACATCAGACTGTGCTGTTGTGGAGTCAGCAAAAACCACGTCAGCCAGTCAGCCAGTCAGCCAGTCAGCCAGTCAGCCAGTCAGCCAAAACATTAGGTAGATTCGAGATTCAAGATAGCTTTATCGTCTGTCACACAGTGACGGAAATTCTCCTTCGACAGGCTCCATAAAGTGCAGCTCAAGAATACATTTCCACAGGTAGCTAGCTACGCTTTATGGCAAGACTTAAAAGATACAGATAGACAGTTATGCTATAATACACATACGCATCCAGTTGAATGATGATGACGCTATGGAAACGGAAATCAACTGGGACAGATGCTATCACACAACAGCAACAGCAACACACACACACACACACACACACACACACACACACACACACACACACACACAGAAGAGTGTGGTTAAGGCTGAGGTTTCAGTTTCTCTGTGGGTGACCTGAGGTGCGTCCGTTCTGTTCTGTGTGAGGGCTTAATGCACACACAGGTGCTTAGTGTGCATTACTCCAGTATTACTCCAGTATTACTTCACTGCTCGCAGAGTAAAGCAGCTAACTGAGCTGCAGGCGGAGCAGGAGAACCCTGAGCCTCCCGGTGCAGGCCAGGAGAACGCTGTCTGGGCCTCCCGGTGCAGGCCAGGAGAACACTGTCTGGGCCTCCCGGTGCAGGCCAGGAGAACACTGTCTGGGCCCCCCGGTGCAGGCCAGGAGAACACTGTCTGGGCCTCCCGGTGCAGGCCAGGAGAACACTGTCTGGGCCTCCCGGTGCAGGCCAGGAGAACACTGTCTGGGCCCCCCGGTGCAGGCCAGGAGAACACTGTCTGGGCACCCCGGTGCAGGCTAGGAGAACACTGTCTGGGCACCCCGGTGCAGGCCAGGAGAACGCTGTCTGGGCCCCCCGGTGCAGGCCAGGAGAACGCTGTCTGGGCCCCCCGGTGCAGGCCAGGAGAACACTGGGCCCCCCGGTGCAGGCCAAGAGAACACTGTCTGGGCCCCCCGGTGCAGGCCAGCCAGGAGAACACTGTCTGGGCCCCACCATGCAGGCCAGGAGAACACTGTCTGGGCCTCCCGGTGCAGGCCAGGGTAACAGTAATGTGAACATGTGACCTCCCTCGTTACAGAGACTCAGGCTCAAGTTAGGAGAGGGAAGAGGAGGATGAGGATGTGTAGAAAGAGGAGCACCGCCACTGAGGCAGAATCACTGAGCTTTTGTCTTTGTTCATTCACCATGGGAATCTAACGAGGCCTTGGGGTCTAGTCCAACACACACACACACACACACAGACACACACACACACACACACACACACAGACAAACACACACACACACACACACACAGACACACACACACACAGACACAGACACACACAGACAAACACACACACACACACACACACACACAAACACACACACACACACACACACAGAGAGACAAACACACACCCTAGGGAAGCAGCATAACTGTTATCTTAGAGTAGACGACTTGTTCAACTGGGTAGTGTTAGGTAGTTCTTCTTCTCCCTTCTTCACTTGGAGCTGTGAAGCAGCTGAGGATCTGACAGATGAAGTGCACAGTGGAGGCTTATCCATTCAACATGTACTATTCCTGCAGCTACTTGAGATTGAGATTGAGATTGAGATAACGTTTATTGCCACTATGCATTACACATATAGGAATTTGCTTCGTCACCACAGCAAGTGCGTTTATACTTTTTTCACATATCAAAAAACAGGACAACACAACAACAACACAGGACAGACAACAGTGCATTGGATAGTGCGGTATAAAGTAAAGTGCAGTGCAGAGTTTTTTACAGTGAGTCCAGTTCAGTCCTGGGCAGACTTGGGGGCGGGGGGGGGGGGAAGCCAGAGTCATTTAACAGCCTGGCGGCTGAGGGGTAGAAGCTGAGCCTGTGGCGGGCCTTAAGTGCCTTAGGCAGCCGCAACCTTCTTCCAGAGGGAAGCAGGGTGAGGAGGCCGTGGCCGGGGTGGAAGGGGTCAGCCATGATCTTCCTTGCCCTCCTCAGAGCCCTGGTGTCATGCAGGGAGTTGAGGGAGGGCAAGGGACAGCCGATCACCCTCTCTGCTGAACGTCGCACCCGCTGCAACTTGGCCTTGTCCTTGGTCGTTGCAGCAGGGAACCAGGTGATGATGGAGTGGGTGAGGATGGATTCTATGATGGCCGTGTAGAACTGGACCATCATGGACCTCGGCAGCCTGAGTTTCCTCAGCTGCCGGAGGAAGAACATCCTCTTCTGGGCCTTCTTTGTGAGGACCTCGGTGTTCTGCTCCCACTTTAGGTCCCGGGAGATGGTCATGCCTAGAAAGCGGCATGACTCCACGGAGGCCACCGGGGTACCTCCCAGCGTGATGGGAGGGGGCAGGGCTGCTTTCCTTCGGAAGTCCACCACCATCTCCACTGTTTTTAGAGCATTTAGCTCCAGATTGTTTAAACTGCACCATCTCTGCAGCCCCTCGATCTCACCCCTGTAGGCAGATTCGTCCCCCCCGGAGATGAGGCCCACCAGGGTGGTGTCGTCTGCAAACTTCAGGAGCTTGACCGAGGGGTGGCGGGAGACACAGCTGTTGGTGTAGAGGGAGAATAGTGCTGGAGACAGGACGCAGCCCTGCGGGGAGCCCGTGCTGGTGGTCCTGCTGGTACTACTACCCCTCCTCATCATATAAAGACAACTGCTTTAAAAAGCATCATCCAGTCAGCCCCTGTTAAAGTAGATGCCTTAGAGAGGACTAGAGTACGTTAAAGCTTCTCAAAGGTTTCTGTATCGGTCGTAAGGACAGTAGATGCATTAGAGAGGACTAGAGTACGTTAAAGCTTCTCAAAGGTTTCTGTATCGGTCGTAAGGACAGTAGATGCTCTAGAGAGGACTAGAGTACGTTAAAGCTTCTCAAAGGTTTCCGTATCGGTCGTAAGGACAGTAGATGCTTTAGAGAGAGACTAGAGTACATGTTAAAGCTTCTCAAAGGTTTCTGTATCGGTCGTAAGGACAGTAGATGCTTTACAGAGGACTAGAGTACGTTAACGCTTCTCAAAGGTTTCTGTATCGGTCGTAAGGACAGTAGATGCCTTAGAGAGGACTAGAGTACGTTAAAGCTTCTCAAAGGTTTCTGTATCGGTCGTAAGGACAGTAGATGCCTTAGAGAGGACTAGAGTACGTTAAAGCTTCTCAAAGGTTTCTGTATCGGTCGTAAGGACAGTAGATAGCTTTACAGAGGACTAGAGTACGTTAAAGCTTCTCAAAGGTTTCTGTATCGGTCGTAAGGACAGTAGATGGTTTAGAGAGGAGACTAGAGTACGTTAAAGCTTCTCAAAGGTTTCTGTATCGGTCGTAAGGACAGTAGACGCTTTAGAGAGGAATAGAGTATATGTTAAAGCTTCTCAAAGGTTTCTGTATCGGTCGTAAGGACAGTAGATGCTTTACAGAGGACTAGAGTATGTTAAAGCTTCTCAAAGGTTTCTGTATCGGTCGTAAGGACAGTAGATGCTTTAGAGAGGACTAGAGTACGTTAAAGCTTCTCAAAGGTTTCTGTATCGGTCGTAAGGACAGTAGATAGCTTTAGAGAGGACTAGAGTATACGTTAAAGCTTCTCAAAGGTTTCTGTATCGGTCGTAAAGGACAGTAGATGCTTTACAGAGGACTAGAGTACGTTAAGGCTTCTCAAAGGTTTCTGTATCGGTCGTAAGGACAGTAGATGCTTTAGAGAGAGACTAGAGTGTGTTAAAGCTTCTTAAAGGTTTCTGTATCGGTCATAAGGACAGTAGATAGCTTTAGAGAGGACTAGAGTACGTTAAAGCTTCTCAAAGGTTTCTGTATCGGTCGTAAGGACAGTTAGATGCTTTATGGAGGACTAGAGTACGTTAAAGCTTCTCAAAGGTTTCTGTATCGGTCGTAAAGGACAGTAGATAGCTTTAGAGAGGACTAGAGGATGTGCAGAATGAGATATGGCGACACCAGACCTCTCTACCTGATCTATACAACAGGTTCTCACCACCAGAACCCTGCTTGCATGTTGAACTACGCAGCGAGAAGCACATCTGGAGACTGTTATGGTGGCGGTCACACTCCCCCACGCACGCGCACACACACACACACACACACACACACACACACACACACACACACACACACTGTACTGCTCCTTCTCAGAGAGGAAAGATGGAGGCAGCATTACACATTATTTCTCTGTCGTTGCTGTTTCCAGCTCAGTAAGCTAAAGCAGCCTTCCTCTAGGAATACACACCCAGCGAATTCACCACAGAGATCAGATAAGACACACACACAGACACACTAAACACACACACACACACACACACACAGCCAAGGTTAATCATCGACGAACAGGGGTAAGGGTGGAAGAATGAATGCTAGATAACGGCACACGGTGTGACCCACAGGAGAAGGCTGTGGAAGGCTTTCCACCATGACAACCCTCTC
Source organism: Nansenia antarctica (assembly GCF_963989245.1). Lineage (NCBI taxonomy): Eukaryota > Metazoa > Chordata > Actinopteri > Argentiniformes > Microstomatidae > Nansenia > Nansenia antarctica. The sequence goes on from NC_137687.1 coordinate 3,753,020, forward strand.
CTACTGTAAACCATTAAGCCTCCTCCAACACTATTGAACAACCGTAACCGTAACAACAGCAGCAGCAGGAGGATATGAGCTTAATCCACCGCCATGACGACTGCGTAGCCAGATGGACAATCGTCAACTACAGACGACAACTTCCATCCAGCCAGGAGACACAACAGAGGAGCGGAAGGAAAGAGGAGAGCAGAGAGAGGAGAGGAGGGGGGGGGGCGGGGGGGGCATATCTCTTGGGCTTGCTTACCTCTCGTTTTAGGCATCTCCTGCAGGGGGATGGTATCCCCTCCGCCATCGTAGGGCAGATAGGGGTCAGCGGAAATCTCCTCCTCCATGTCGACAAGACACAGGGCAGGGAGAAAGAAAGGAAGGGCTAGGCGAGGCTAGCTCACTGCAGTGTGGCTTTATGAGAAGCTGCTGTTGCTGCCATGTTTACCAGCTCTACAGAGGACTAGGTGGCTGTGTGCACAGGGCTTATGTGACTGACTGACTGAGTGTGTGTGGGGGGGGGGGAGTACAGTGTGTGTGTGCGTGAGCTCCCTCTGTCTTAGCTCCCTGCCCCGCCCTCCCTCTCTCTCTCTCTTTCTCTTCCTCTGCGTTTCCTCCACTCCTCCTCTATTCGCTCCCTCCCTCCTTCTCCATCCCCATTGGCTCCCTCCCTCCTTCTCCATCTCCATTGGCTCCCTCCCTCCTTCTCGAGCCCCATTGGCTCCCCGCCCCCCCCTCCCTTCTGTGTTCTGGCAGGGCCACACAGCCTCTCTCCACTGCAGCAGCTGACTGCTAAGGGGCTGATGATGTCATCACGGGAAAAGACAATCATGCGAGACCGGACGGCCTTAGCCTGGTTGCTAGGAGAGATGGCTGAACCTTGCCGAGCCCTGCCTGCCTGCCTGCCTGCCTGCCTGCCTGCCTGCCTGCCTGCCTGCCTGCCTGCCTGCCTGCCTGCCTGCCAGCCTGCCAGCCTGGCTGACAATGGTGTGGAGGGAGGGGGGGGAATAGGAGTCTATTCTTAGTCAGGATAGGGTGGATAGGAGGGATGGTAATGTCAGAGTATGCAGTGGTACAGCCTGGGCTGGCATAGCCTGTTTAAAGGTCAGATACACAGTACAACAATAATAATAACAACAATCTGCTGAAGATGGATTCAATCATCACTGAAGATGAAGTGAGACACTGCAACACATCAGCATGACACACAATAGCCAATATCTTGATCAGCATTGATCATTTCACCGTCAATATGGCCCTTTTCATTTGCTCCTGAAACACAAAGAATCCAGTCCACTTCAGGGTTGGGGAAAGCAGTTTTTTGTCCATGAGTGTCTAGAAAAGCGCTAGGCTATATAAGTCTAATGTATTATTATTATTATTATTATTATTATTATTATTATTATAACCTTCAATAATTGAATTCAGAGAAACAAACAACAACGGCAGTGCAATGTTAGTGCGACAGAGTTAAAATACCCCGAGAACCACAGAAGGCCAGAGAGAAACACCTAGAACGTGCCGACGGACTCCCCAGGCCTGTCAGAGAGAGTGGTGATGTCTGGGTCTGTCTGACCCTGTCTGGGTCTGTCTGACCCTCTCCACAGCAGGGAGGATATGAACCCTGGGTCATGTTTCATCTGAAGGCTTCATAGCTCTGTGTCATGAAGCAGAACACTGATATATCAGTGTGTGTGTGTGTGTGTGTGTGTGTGTGTGTGCGTGCGTGGACGTGTGTGTGTGTGTGTGTGTGTGTGTCTGTGTGTGTGTGTGTGTGTGTGTGTCTGTCTATGTGTGTGTGTGTGTGTGTGTCTGTCTATGTGTGTGTGTGTGTGTGTGTGTGTGTGTGTGTGCACTACAACAGCTCTATCACTTCATTCACTAGAGAGCAAGATGGCAACGACAGACACGCAGGCTCTGGTAGCCTGTTGATCACATGACCGACATGTCATGTGACATGTCATGTCCTCTATGCCAGCCTCCCCTCAGTTCTACTACTTTTGATGACCAAGTACACTTCATTCATTCATTCATTCATTGTAGCCTTTGGTCTCACCTGAACTATACTAGCTATCATGTCTAAAACAACATTTGTCATTGAGAGAGGGGAAAGGAATATCCAGCTTCGAGCAGGTTCGAAAGACCGAACCCTTGTCTCTGCTGGCACTCTCAAAGCAACCAACCTCCCTTACCTCTCTCCACACGGTTCCTGGCTGTTGCTAGGCGATGGCCCAGGTGATGTCATCCATCAGTAGCTCCTTCCCTCGCCCCCAACAAATAGATCAACGGCGGTTTAGAATCCAAGTGATGATTCTGGTTCTATGGATCTATGGAACTCCACCAAGAGGAGAGTATTCCAAAGGGCCTGACAGTTCCATTCCACTCTGGGCTCTATGCCTGGGTCAGGTAGTTCCGATTCACAGCAGCTAACCAGCTACATTCCCAAACGTTGGACACTGACACTGAACACCCGGCGGGGCCATACAAGGGTCCACACCACGGCCATGCATGGAAGACAGAAATAGCACCAGGGAGACACGCAAACCTGTGTGTACGCTCTACAGTACCGTAGGAGCTAGCTAGCGCAGGGATATCATACTTCCTGTTAGCTGCTAGACAGAGGTTGCCGCTTGACTGCCAAACTGGTTCATAGGAATTTGTCATCACTGCATTTCATTTCCTGGGTCATTCCAAGCTTAATGGGTTGTGTGTTTACACACTGGAGTGTCACTTTCATAACAGTTGGGGTTTCCCGACAGGCAGAACACCTGTCACGTGACGTCTGAGCTAAGGGGCAGCTTTGGCGTGTTCGATCACCATGACGACCATTTTGAATTTGGATTTTTTTAAAAACTTTGACTTTAACCTTAGCGATATGTCAAATGACTCTTTAGGTAACACGAACGATCGGAAGAATGGAGGCTAATCATAGAAAGAACCCTGAGAAACATGGCCGTGGTTAAATGGTAAAATGGTAAATGGACTGCACTTATATAGCGGGTTTTTTGCTGCTCCAAAGCGCTTTACAACGGCCTCTCATTCACCCATTCACACACACATTCACACACCAATGGCGGCAAGCTGCCATGCAAGGCGCTGGCCCGCTCACTGGGAGCAATTTTGTGGTTCAGTGTCTTGCCCAAGGACACTTCGACATGTGGCCAGCCGGGGCTCGAACCGCTGATCTGCCAACCTTGCGATCATTAGACGGCGACTCTACCTCCTGAGACACAGCCGCCCCCTGGTTGGATTGATTAGTTTGAATAACCTGTTGGTTATCAAGCCATAGACCTTAACACTAGAACAGCCGTGCCTTTTTACCTACTAAAAGAGCCGCCTCAAATGACCCCCCTCTTTTTCAATGCAAAGCTGCTATTTACACACAACGACCACTAGTTGGCTGGCTTGTAAACTAGCCTGCTTCCTACACAGAGAAACAGCAAAATAGCTTCATACTAGCTTATCCTGATGTGATTTTGAAAATGTAAAGGATACTGGGTGGTAGAACGCACATATCTAGGAAAAGTCATGAAAGGAGGGTCCTGAAATTTGATCGAGTGCAAAGATATAAAAAAAATGCTTTACTCACAGGCTAGTTCTAGTGTTAAACAACCTGTGGGTCAGATTGCAGGCAAAGAGAATGGAGGCCACTGATTGGGCTGAGTTTATGGACTGACCTTGTGTAACCCAATCCCAGCCGACACACACACAACCAAAGTCCCGCCCACGTCTCTGTGTCCTACTGAACAAAGCCTGGTCACCCTGACTGCGGCCCTGCTATACAGCGTGCGCTGCTACCTCATCAATTATACACACTTGATGGATCTTCCTCCGAGTCCCCTTTATGTCTCTGCGCTGTCGGTGATACTGTAGGACAACGCAGTTCACTAACCTGTGTCGGTCACAGACTGTTTCCTTCATCTAGGCGACATCCTTAAAAGGATCTGCAATCTGCCAGTTGTTTGTTGCCCGAGGAAAACCTGGTTAAACTGTCTGAAGCAGACACAAACCTGGTTAAACTGTCTGAAGCAGACACAAACCTGGTTAAACTGTCTGAAGCAGACACAAACCTGGTTAAACTGTCTGAAGCAGACACAAACCTGGTTAAACTGTCTGAAGCAGACACAAACCTGCTAAACTGTCTGAAGCAGAAACAAACTGCTACATCGTGCTGTGGCCTGAAGCAACGGTCAGGTGTGTAGAGACGTTATGGGGCCAGGATTCAGTCGTGACGTGTTTCCGGGTCCAAAGTTGGCTGAGGCGCTCTCTTCGAAATGCTTCAGTAATAATAATAATAAATTATATTTATATAGTGCTTTTCCGAGGCTCAAAGACGCTGACAATATGGGGAAAACGGGAAAGTGCTGTGTCCCTTGTTGTATGAATAGATCCGAGTCTAAGAAACTATTGAACTGTCATTCTACCGCTGTAGTACACTGGTACTCTGGTGCAGGGAATTTCTGGTTTGGACCCGGAAATTGCTAAATGTCACGTTTGACGTCAGACTATGAGCTTAATAACTCTGCATTCACAGAGGCCCTTAAAGGTGCGCGCAGCGCAGACACACACTCAAACACACACGCACTAACACTCACACTCACATACACACACACACACACACACACACACAGACCTCTGTGTATTTACACAGCGCTGTTGAGAGGGACAGAGGATAAGAAGAGGATTGTGTCGAGAGCAGAGAATTAAGCTCTTTCCCCCCCCAGCCCATCAAGTTAAATGAAGCTGTGGAAATCAGAAACAACAACTCGCTTCTACTACTTGAAATACATCCAGTGAGTCCCAACAAAAGACAACAGGCGATCCGTATTCCTGGTATTCCTGTCCAAAGACAGTAAATGCTTCCTGGTATTCCTGATTCCTGTCAAAGGTTTAGTAGTAAATGTTTCTCCATCATCCCCGCAGGCACACACACTCCTAAAATCACTGTCGAATAGTTTGCCAAGTTGCTACCTCAGCATGACAACGTGGATTTCTAAATCTGCTAAATCAAAACATTCAAAAAAACACACATTTATGTCACAACCTTCCAGTTGGGATTTCAATCATGCCTCAAATGACTCAGCAACATCCCCAGTGCTGCGGGCTCCCCACAGTAGCTTATCCAACAGTGACCCACCATTCCCCCCCTGTTAGCAGTGTAGCTGTTTCTCTACCATCAGGAACAAGCCAAACGACAGCGGGAGAGAGAAAGTGTTGCGAAATGAATCAGCAGCAGGCAGCCGTCCAGGAACAGGAACGGCAACAGCAACAGGATGTGTCAGATGTTGATGGGTCACCTGATATGAACACATCACCATGACGACCACACTGGGCCAACGATGCGCTTATATGAAGAGGGAGAGGAGTGTAAAAGGAACAGGTGACAGGAGGACAGGAAATGGACGTACAGGACGTACATGGCGTACAGGATTTACGATGTAAGAAAGATGGCGATGGCATTGAGTCACACAGCAAAGCACAGGAGGCTACCCCCCTACAGAGCAGAATGCTTAGTGTGAGGGGGGACCAATGACATCATCGGAAGCATAAATGTGTGGAGAAAAGGGATCCAATCACATCACAGAAGCTGCATGGTAAGAATCCACAAGCCAGAACAGCAGCAAATGATAAAGGCTAATAAAAAGCCACATGGAGCAAAGCGGGAGGTGGAGTGTGGCCCGGTGAGACCACAAAGTAAACCAGCGCTGGAACAGAACAGTGAGTGTGGGTAACAGCAAGACGGTAAACGGGTAAACAAAAATAAAAGAAATGGCGTAAAGCTGGCAGCTGTAAAAAAAACAAATGAAACGCGAGACAGACCACCCTCTTCATCTAGATCTAGACAGCAGTCATAGGGGTCCTGGAACAGGTGTGCAGGATGGATGGAGGACGGAGGGTGGGTGTTGAGTGTTGAGTGGGGGTCCAGGCCGGGTTGGGGGGGGTGGGGGGGGTAGGGGGGTCCTACCTGGGGAGGCGTCCCCGTCCAACAGGTTGTCGTCCTCGGTGGTGTGGAAGTCCATGATGGCCCCGGCTCCATCCAGCAGCTCCTCGTCACTACTGGCGCTCGCTATGCTGTTGTAGCTGTTCCTGTAGTAGCCCCTGTTGAAGAGCTGCTCCGACTCCATTTAGCTACGCGGTACCCTGGGAACAACACGCACACACACGGTCACACACACGGGACCTCGCAGTCGAACGCAATCGCAGTCTCACACACACACACACACACACACACACACACACACACACACACGCGGTCATACACACGGTCACAGTCGAACACAATCACCGTCTCACACTCACACGCGCGCGCGTACACACGCACAACACACAACAACACACACACACACACACATACACACAGTCATACACACACACACACAGTCATACACACAGTCAAACACAATCACAGTCTCACATACA